>NC_056746.1:919446722-919701722 GCF_019279795.1 Protopterus annectens | reverse complement strand
GTCGATCATATGGTCTCGGCCATATGAAAGTCGATTTTGTGAAAAGCTGACCATTTAAAGTAGACATATATATATATATATATATATATATATATATATATATATATATATATATATATATATATATATATATATATATATATATATATATATGGGTCTGTTTCATATGGTCAACAGTTCATATGGTCGAAACTCATTTGGTCGACAACCAGTACTCAAGGCACTTAACAGAGATTTGCCCCTCTCCCCAAAGTTGTGCAACCCTGGAGTTGATATATATAGTTAGGGGGGTGTAGGGGGCACAGTCACATTGCCAAATGAGCCGTCGACCAAATGAGTTTCGAACATATGAACTGTCGACCATATGAATGTCAACCATATGAACTGCGAACCATATGAAGTAGACCCATATATATATATATATATATATATATATATATATATATATATATATGTGTGTGTGTGTGTGTGTGTTTGTGTGTGTGTGTGTGTGTGTGTGTGTGTGTGTGTGTGTGTGTGTGTGTGTGTGTGTGTGTGTGTGTGTGTGTGTGTACCTGGCTGGAATTAGCAGCCATGCAACCATTGTGAATCTCAAAAAAACAACATATCATGTGACTAGTTCTGGAAGTGTTAGTCAATAATCTTGCAGCATTATTCTGCATTCATTTCAGATGAGTCAGGTTCCCAGTAGTGATATGTGAAGAGCCCTGCAACAATTTACTTGATTCATATCATGGATATAAACACCATTCCTAAGTTGATCACAACGATTCTTTCAGTAAATGCCAGCAATCCTAATAGAAGTTGCTGAAACCACTCAACCTAATGACTACCTAGCAATCTAGAGGTTAATTGACCCAAGCAATTCAAGATAGGAGATTATCAGTTTTCTAGGGCCAGGATCTAATCTGGATCACATAGGGTGTACAGAGGACGTAGACATTGTGACCTTATTGTAGTCAATATAACAAAACTCACCCCAACAAAAAATGGGGTAAGTCAACAAAGGAACCATCACAATACTGTCAGAGCAAATCAGTGGAGAAGAACCACTTAATCTTGGGCAGATTATCTGCTATGTAACTTCCTCACATTTTTCAAAAGGCAAACCTCTGCAGGCAGCAAGACAGACTAGGGTACTCAAACTATGTAGCTAAACAATGGAAACAACAAAATGACTCCTTACTTGAGATCTCCCTCTGAATAAAATATAAACTAATGCCAGACTAATTCAATCACTGTAAACTCCATTAACACAGAGGTTGACATTCTTTGAGGATAGGGTTACTTTACAAAGTTTACATTCTGAGTAATGGAAAAGACCAAGATGTGTTCTTTCATATTCATTTCTTAGAGGCAGGGGAAATAGCTGACATTGTCAAAGAAGAAAAATATAACACATTTAACAAGGGGACTGAGTAACTTAATTACCAAGGAATGTGCACATCATCACAGTAACACATTTGACAGAGGTACAGGGTACCTTTCTGGTCTTCCCTGTTTTAAGCTGAAAGAAGGACTGCTTCTGACAAACAGTCACCATTTCTATTTCTACTGTATGAACCTTTCTAATATATGCAAACCTACTACACATTTTAACATGAAACTACTGGCTCATGGTTATTTGACACAAGGTTGCACAACACACATATGTATTTTATTTTGGTAACTGTATTACCCTACTGGCAGTGCCCACTTACAGAGAAGGCCTGAAGAATGCCTCCTTAAAACAAGCAAAAAAATGAAAAATATAAACTACAGGATAGTATTATAACTTTTGAGTTATAATTTACACTCAAGCCAATCAAACTATAATATGACAAATAATCAGACTGCACACTTACTATAAACAACACATTTAAATCAAACAATAACTGGGAAAATTTTAGATCAGGCATTGGGACATACACATGAGTACAACATGCAGGTGTTATACTGAGAGCCAAATTCTTGAGTAGAAATGTGCTGTGTAATAATGTAGGGAACTACCTAGAAAAAAACAGAACTAGAAACAGTTACAGTAAGTGAGAGTGAAACAAATACATTTTCAAGCATTGGGAAGCAGACATAAATATACAAAATACAGAAGTTATGTCTAATGCCAAAAACAATGTGTTAAGGAACCTCATAAAAATAAAGAGAACTATTTAGGAATATACAGTTGTGTGATCAAATAATAATTAATGTTTGAATATTATTTAATGGTGTACAAACAGATGCATACTTTGACCAATCAGAATTTTAGGGACTTTTCCTTTTTAATTGTCCTGTATCAGGGAGGTAGCTTTTGAGAGCACTTCAAAATTCTTGAAGGTTGGCTATTTGCCTAATGTTATAAGGTAGCTTGTTCCAGTTAAACTGAAGGTGCAATTTATGTTACTTCTTTTTTATTTCTGCTAATGTTTAGAGTTTCTAATATCCTGACAGGAATGGACCCCATTCCTAAGTCAGAGTATTAATGAAGTTCATGAAATTAGCATTGCTTCTGTCTTTTACATTTGCCCAAGAGTGCTCTTCTCAGCATGAGTAATGTACAAAGAATCACCTCCTTCTGCAGTTCATATGGGGTTACATGAACTGGTAGCATAGCTAAATTTGTCTGGATATTCTTATTTTTTTAGCCTTGTTACTGGAACTATTTGGATGTCTTTATTCCACAATGCTTTAGTTTTGGTTTACATATATTGATGTTTTTTACTATGTCTCTCAGTGTACCGGAAGCTCTAATCAGCAGGTTTGGCTATTTTAATAAGTAATGCTTTTCTTTTTCCTTTTGTCAACAATGTCATTTTTTCTTGCTGCTACGTCTGTTTGGACTGTTGGTATTGGATGATTCCAGGTAGTCAGAATGTCTTCATTTATTTGATTCTTTGTTGTATATATCTCTCTATTTCTTATCATCTCCTTGTATATTGTAGTAATTCCACTCTTTCCATATGGTATTCCACATCACTTTGAAATCCCTTATGTATGTATAACACCCTACCTGAGATAGGCAATATAACCTCCTTATTCTTGGGATCTATTTCCCTAAGGATATAACCTAGCATTTTACTAGGCTTGACTACAGCTATGTTAATTTGTACCCAGTGATTCATTTCTGCAATTTCTGGATAAGAAAGTCCTTTTTCTTGATCTATGCTTTATAAGGTTGTTCCTGTTAAGTGGTGAAGTCCTTTACACCTCCTTGCGTTAAAACTTAGATGACACTTCTTAGCGCTCTCTCTGACAGTCTTATCAGGTCTCTTTGAAGACTTATTCACTCATCTTTCAGTATTTATTCTATTTTATTGTCATCCACAAATTGGCTGATCCTATCCTAATTGCCCCTTGTAACATCTGATACAAAGATGCTGGAAAGCACAGGTCTCAAGACCAACTGCTGTGAAACCCCACTAACCACTTCTCTTTCCTTTGAGAGGGACCTCCAAGCCATTATTTGCTTCCTGCCACCCAGCCATACTTTTGCCTATCTAATCAATTTGTTTTGAAATCCAGGTCCTTGCATAGAAATCATATAAGGCAAATATTTTAATGAAATCAAAGTATACCACACTGGCTGGGTTTATTTATTTATTTATTTATTGACATTTGTTAACCGGGTTGGTCCAAGGATACCCAAGGAGAAAAGCTCCATTAATAGACATTTACAGAATATTACAATGCTAAACAATTTTTGAGTTAATACAGATATGAGACACAGAATAGAATAACATAAGCTGTAATACAGGAAAAAAAGAGTTTATATACAAATCAAAGAGCAGGGCGGCCACGGTGGTGCAGCAGTTCGCGTTGCTGCCTCACAGCAAGAGGTTCTCCGCTTCAGTTCTCAGCTGAGGTGCCTTCTGTGCGGAGTCTGCATATCCTCCCTGTGGTCGTGTGGGTTTCCTCCGGGTGCTCCGGTTTCCTCCTACATCCCAAATTCATGCTGTAGCTGGATTGGTCACTCTAAATTGGCTCTACGCAAGTGTGTGTGTGTCTTCTGTGGAAGGTTGGGCACCAGGCTGGCAACTAAACACCATAAAACTCCACTGCCAATCATGAGCAGACAGGTGATCCACTGTGGCGACCCCTAACTGGGAAAAGAAGAAGATATACAAAGTAAAGAGCATACATAAAGCAAAAATCACACATAATATTTTACATGGAGAGTATATTTAAGTACAAAGTTTAAAAAAACAATTATCTTTCCTTTGTCAAATTCCAGTGTAACCCAGTCACAAAACTAAATCAGGCTGGACTGACATATTTTCTGTGAGCCCATGATGCTGATTAACCTACAGTTTGTTGTTCTCTAGGAAACAAATGCTTTTCTCTCTCGCTTCTTATGGCATTCCCTGCTATCAACAATAGTCTTACAGATGTGTAGTATCTCAAGTAATTTCTACCCACCCTTTGAGTGCTGCCACCATTGTACACCTGTGCATAAATACATTCGCAAGGCACTTTAAGATCCTGTGAGATATGCTATCAGGACCCTGTGCCTTGGTTCCCTTAACTCCCTGAATTTGCTTTATACAACTTCCCTTGGATGCGTGATTATCTATCAGACATCCCATTTTCTTTCCCCTTAAGCCATCCCAATGTGGTAGTCTTCAGACATTGTCATGCTTGAAAAATTAATTGGGAATTTCTTATTGTGCTCCTTTTTGTCCTTGACCAGTATCTGCAGCTCTTTTTCTTAGGTTTTCTTCTTTTTTTTTGTGTATCCAAATGATCCTTTCTTTCCTCTATTTATTTCTTCTAATATCTTTCCCTAGATTTGCTTTTGTCTTTCCTAATATCTTTGTAGCCCTTTTTTCTAGCTTCCTCATCATCCTACATTTCTACTCCATTGAAGTAAAGGACAGCAGAAATCAAAGTCTAATGAGCAAATACAACAGCAGATGCTCGAGAGACTTTCACAGAGTTACTCTATAATTACATTACAAGACTGCCTGACTTTGCAAAGTGCTGGGTGCTGAAAGCAATGATACTAAAAGTGTTTAAAAAGTCATCTGTCATCTACTTGGACTGCAATATCAAGTTCTACTGGTAATTTCAAAATGTTTCCCTATAAAAAATAGTCATGTTTGTGATTCTTTTCATTTGCAAAATAAGCAATATAATATTCAGAGATACTTCTGTTAGGATGCTGTTTATTGTAATATTGTTACTTTGTTCTAAAAGGGCAGTTTTAATAGCTTTGGAGCTAAGGATAATTTGCATCATCGTGGATAACATGGAGGGCACAAATACCCACTTTTACAGACTATCTTATGTCAGGAATTCTCTTTTCTAAGGGATGGGTGGCTGGTTAAAACAGTAGAAAATATCACCATGCCTAGCTTGGGCATCTGTACTAAAAATTACCAATCCGTGGAGATAACAGACTAAAGGGATTCACTCTCCTAAGTATTACTGCCATGGTATCTGTATGATTGCAGCTTTGGTGGACTAGGTCTATCAGAATGTCCACTGTGTGTAAAACCACCCAAGTGGGTTTCTGTATCAAGCATTAGTTTCAAAATATCACCAAACATAGGCTTATACAGAGGACATAAGACATGGAAGCTACCCCTCCACTGATTCTGATATTTCATCATATTTTGTGGAAGATTCCTGCTGTTTTATCCTGCAGTTCATGGTCCGTTGCATGCCAGTAACTCAAAAGAAGTTGAAATATTAGTTGTTTTTTTAACTATAAGACTGACAAAGGCTCTGGTTGGCAAAATGAGATGTGATCCCTAGGTTGGTTAAGGGAAAAATCTAAGAGAAATTAAATAGGGATGACTAGGAGGCAGAAATGATAGCCTACCATGATATGGCAGTAGGAGGGATGGAAGAACCATCATCATCATCATCATTGTCATTGTCATCATCATCACCCCCCTTACCTACTTTTCTACACAAGGTTGGGGTGCCTTATCAACTGCCAGCACCTCTCTTGATTCAGTGCCACTCTCCTACCTTCTTTGACAGTTATGCCTGACTGTTGCAGGTCTCCCATGCAGTCCATCCATTTCTTTGCTGGACATCTTTGTTGCCTCTTCCTGTCTTTCCCAAATCTTCTTCATCAAATCATCTTCTGCTTTCCTGCACATGTGCCCAAGCCACTATCATCTGTTCTCTTTGATCTTCTCTGCAATTGGAGCTGACTTGGATTGTGCTCTGACATCATCATTTCTTCACCTTTTCAACAGTGTACATCCTAACGCCCATTTCAAGCAATTCATTTCTGTCACCTCTAGCTTCCTCAACTGCTTTACCTTCACTGTCCAGTTTTCTGTGCCAGTAAGAAGTACTGGTTGCACCACTGTTTGTACACCTTACTTTTCTGCTTCTTTGGCATTTTTCTATCACACACTAACCCTGGCACTCTGTGTCAGTTGGCTGCAGCCCCTCTGATTCTAGCTTTGACCATTCAGACTTCACTTCTCCTAAACCACCCCTCAAGGATACTTGAAGCTGTTAACTTGTCATACTATTTTCCCTTCTATCCCAGTTTTCAGCTACTTCTTTGTCTGATTTCCATTTGCTGCTATGACAACTGCCTCATTTGTATTCAGTTTCATCCTGTGTGCCTTCAGTTCTGCATTTCATTCCTCTAATCCCTTGCTGAACTTCTTGTTCTGAGTCTGCTTGTAATATACATTGTCTGCATTCAGCAGCATTGTTGATCTGTCCCCTCTGACCTGCTTGATAATGTTGTCCATCACCAGTATGAACAGAACTGGGCTTGGGGCCGAATACTGATGCACATCCACTCTGACTGGGAACTCCTCTGTGGGTATGAACACTGTTTGTACTTATGTCATTGGGTCCTTGTACATAGCCTGCAGTAATTCTAACATGTTTCTGGGGTATGGAACCATCATAGGAGTGCTCAAATCTGATTTCTTGGGACTTTGTCATATTCTTTCTCCATGTCTATGTATATCCAGCTCTCCAGCTTCTTCTCTACTATTTCTCTCACTGAAAACATTGATCCAGTTGTATTGTGGGTAAAGATCCCAGTCTGGGGTGTGGTTTCCACAGCTGTATGAAGCCTGCTCTTCTGTAAAATTGGACAAGAATGATGCTCCTTGCATGCAGAAGAGAATTGTGAGGAGGTTAAGAGTGACTCCGCATATAAATGACTGTACTGCCAATGCAGGAGGAGCTGACATCAAGTAGGATGGCATCAGTAACACAGATAATCTGTGGCATTAATGCCTGCACTTTATTTATTTATTATTTTATTTAGTGTGAAAGGGTCATGCAGTAGGTGAACTGGACACTCTAAATTGGCCTTAGGTGTGAGTATGTGAGTGTGTGTGCCGTCTGTGGAAGGTTGGGTGCTGGGCTGGCAACTCGACACCATAAAACTCCACTCCCAATCATGAGTGGACAGATGATCCGCTGTGGTGACCCCTAACCAGGAAAAGCCGAAAGAAGAAGAAGAAGTGTGAAAGTGTGGCCACAGTGGTGCAGCAGTTAGCATTGCCACTTCACAGTCTCTGGTTCGATCCCCGGCTGGGGTGTCTTATGTGTGGAGTCTGCATGTCCTCCCTGTGATCACATGGGTTTCCTCTGGGTGTTCTGGTTTCCTCCCAGATCCCAAAGACATCCTTTAGGTGAAATGGACACTCTAAATTGGCCCTAGGCATGAGTCCACTGCCAATCATGAGTGGACAGGTGATCCGCTGTGGCGACCCCTAACCAGGAAAGAAGAAGAAGATTTTATTTAGTGTGAAACCAGTACCAGAGTTCTCCGGTTCGATTCTCGACTGGGGTGCCTTCTGTGCGGAGTCTGCATGTCCTCCCTGTGGTCGCGTGGGTTTCCTCCGGGTGCTCCGGTTTCCTCCCACATCCCAAAGACATGCAGTAGGTCGATTGGACACTCTAAATTGGCCCTAGGTGTGGGTGTGTGCATGTGTGTGCCTTCTGTGGAAAGTTGGGCGCCGGGCTGGCAACTCGACACCATAAAACTCCACTGTCAATCATGAGCGGACAGATGATCCACTGTGGTGACTCCTAACCAGGAAAAGCCGAAAGAAGAAGAAGAAGTGAAACCAGTACCAGAGATCCCAATATCAATGGAGTCAGTGCATGTTAAATGACATCAGCATTGATATGTGCTTGGGGTAGAACAGATACCAGTCTGACATTCACCACACTCTGACAATGCTGCACAACTGGACAGGCAACATGAAAGGCGAAGATTAGTTAAAAAGGAGAATACTTAGGTGAAGAAGATTCATCTTGTAATCTGTACAGCCTCTCCTCCATAAGACAACAGCAATTTGTGATGGTGCCCACAAATAGTGATGTTAACCCCCTGCAATTAATACACCTATTCTGTCATGCAAAGTCCTTGAACATATGGAGTGCTTACATGGAGGGGTGCTTCCTACAAAAGTATAGCCATTAGGAAAGCAAAGTTCCCCTGTATCCTGCAAGAGTATACCTGTATTTACTGGAGACTTCCCTGTACCCCTGAAACAATTATACTTGTCACAGTTTTCAAAGTCTAATTTCTGAAGTCGTGGTAAAGTTAAAATAAATAAAACCAAGACAGCAAGCTGTATCTACAAGCTGACATGATTTACTAAGCATGACAGTGAAATTGTCAGCAAGAGATAAGCAGAGTTAGCGTTATTAAGGAGTGTTAAAAAAGTTATGAGAAAAGACTTTTCCATTTTTACATTAATAATGCAAAACCAGAGTGTGATACTGTCATAGTGAGATGGTGTATTTAAACGGTGAGTTTAAGTAAATTGAGACTAGCTTGTCTGTAATGTGAAGGCATTCTGAGATGTAAATGCTCTTTTAGTAAAGCAGTTATGACTATTACCTATATTTTCATAACTGCATTAATTTAATAAAAGCTGTGTATATAACCTTTTGTTTGACCAAACACTATTTTTTTGGCAAATAAAATACAAATTTCCTCTCAAAAATCTGCAATATAAAATCACCATCTGCCTTTGCAACTAACACAAGTGTATAGCCCATTGTTCATCAAAGGGAGATCATATTTTACATGTTTTGTAACTCACACCATTTATCAAATATTATAAATTTAATGAAGTGTGTTTTTAGTAGATGATTTTGGAAAAAAGCTCTAAGGAAGTAAATGGTTTTCTGGCTTAGAAGATTTCAGGAAGCAAAGATGTTAAGTCGCCTCCTACTTTTCAGGATTAAATGAGTTAAGGGCATTTAGTTAGCAGTCATTAGGGTATAATTCCTGAAACCTGACTTAGTAAAACAAGGAGAAAAAAAAACTAAACGTTAGCCTCATTATGATATTCAATGGCCAAGTGAAAGATAAGGTAAATTTGAGAAGACTTTTAGCAGAACAGAAGGAATACAGTTCCCACAATACTTCCAAAAATCCTAGAAGCAGTCTTGGGAAATTCACTGCTCTGAAGTAATTTCATGGCAGGAAAAAACAGAGGTTTCTAGAAGTGCAATGCTAAGGAAGTATGGGTTGAGTTCAAGCAAGTTCTAATGATGCCATTCATTACATCAACTGCTCAGAATGTTGAACATACGTATCACTGGCATGTTTATGCAAAATCTCAGAATTTCAACAAATGCCAGTATCTGGCTGCCTGAGATTGTGATACAGTGAAGCATGGGTGCTAGCCCTTTCCCAACTGTAGTATGATCACAGAGTTGGCATGTATAATTAGCAGAGGGTGTGGAGTTCCAACCCTTTACATACGGGATGCAGAGGGGATTGCTCCCTGCCTAAACATTGTTAAAAAGTTTTTTTTTTTTTTTTTTTTTTTGAAGCTTTTCATTTGTTTGTACTTTCAGCTATGGCTTTATTCCAAGAACTGAATACTCAGGGTATATTTTATACAGGTTCTCAGTTTAAATAATTATATAATGCTTTAGAAAGTGATGCATACAGAGTTTTAATGGAAAGTGATAGTTACAGTTAACAGCACTGATAGTATTTCAGTTAGTTTTTGAGGATATAATGTCCCCTTTATGTATTGAAGTAGTAGGCACCTAGCTTAGTGGCACACAGCTACTGTCTTGACAGTGATATCAGATTTACATTATGCTTCATATAATAAGTGATGAAGATGAAGGGAAATAATTCTTTAATTAGGCAAGTGGACATTTTTAAGAGTATTAAAAATTAAAAGCTAATATGCCTGTTACATTTTATGGATGTGTGTGGGCTTTCTGAAGGTACTTTGGCTTCATCCCACTTCCCAAAAGCATGCAGATTAATTAGCTGTACTAAACTGTCCATATGTACTAAACTAACCTTTACAGCTGTGGCCTGGGTAGTGACAGAAAATGTTTTTTGAGAAGCACCATCTCACTTGTCCAGTTAACACATACAAATAAAAGCTTATTACATCTTAAGGCAGGACAATCTATAATCTGGGTCAATAGACAAAGAATGCTTTTGCTATTCTTTGCATAGAACGGTGTGTAATGATGAGTGTCATCTGAGATGAACCTGAAGATACAGAGTATGCATATGTGCATTTTAACCTTCAATTATCCACACAAAGGGGGTAGTACCCCTAGTGGAGATGTTTAACACATACTGTGCTGGTAAGGAATACAAATGTATGACAGATTACAAGATAATTTGCGGTTTCAATGGAGCTGGAATGATATCTTCTTCTTGAAGTGAGGTATAGTTGGTCCTCATTATAGTTTTTTGATATTAGTTGAAGAACTAGCTGCAATGACAGAGAAGATAAAGATACAAACTAAACTGGGTCACTAATGTTGTTAGTATATAATATTCTTCTGTTCGGCTAACATCCCAATCATACCCAACAGTGAGTTACTTTAATAATACAGAAGCCAGTTACTTCCTGGCTGACCATAACCCTCTTTAAGGTTCCTCAGGCCCTGAAGGGGATATCAGAGGCCAAGTAATCACTATGTAGGACCTACATAAGGGTACACATATCCTTAGTGCTTCCTGCCTATCCAAAATGGATGCACTGTTACATCAGATACGTCACTCTGGAGAGGGGAGATACATTGCTGTGGAGAACATGTGCTCACAAACAGATGGGACAAACACACATGTTCCTCCTTCTCAGTGAACCCCAGCTGGGCACAAAGACTATGCCATGAAATGCATTCATATCTGTAAGTATGTCATGACAGTATTCTAAAATGATAATCTGTTTTATGTTAGTCTGGTAACATATGATCTTAACTGACCCAGCTCTGTTAGAAATCCCAATCCCTCCACACCACACACTCCAGAGACCTCAATATCATTACCACAATCAACAGAACATGCTGGAGGGACAGGTTCATAACCCAGAGACTGCCCATGCTATGGAATAGACTTCCCATACATGTCAAACAGAGCACCTCACTGGCCCTCTTCAAGAGAAATCTTGATGAGTGGATGGGAAATAGAAAGTTCACCCCGGGGATCACTCCAGTGGCTCTACTTGATAGAGGCACTGGGAACAAACGTTGGGCAGCACAATGCCAGGGCACTTCTATGGGCTAGGATTGTAAAGGCTCCAGGGCCATTAGTCTAGTACACACCTATGAACCTATGAACTATCTGTTTTATAGGGACAGTTTAGACCAAAAGTCATCAAAAGTTAATTAATTATATGTCAGCTGGAATTTGGATTTACTGTTTCACCATGACACATGAAATAGTACATTTAGAAACCTCATGTGAAAGCTCAACACATCCATCTAGTATAAAAAAGCCCTTTGAACTGTTTATGTGCAAAAGTTTTTATCATTACATTGGGTACAAAAACCTTCAAACTTTTATAATGTCTGCTTGTGTTTTTAATACAAAAATGTCAGGATCACTACAAAGAATAAAGGAAAACTGTAACTGAAATGGAGAAAATTTGCTAAGAGATTTGAATCAAACAGGACTCATGACAAACATCTCACCTGTTATATGGTTAAGTCAGTATTGCACAATAAAACCTTGTAATATATGTAGGTTTATTTCATCATCTTTATCTTTGCTCATCAAGTTTATAAAATATCAACACCATGAGTCTTCTGATCACACAGGTCCAATAAACACAAGATTGAAAATGCAAATATTACACTTTAATGAAAACAAAAACAGACAAAGGGCATTGACAAGCCTAGACTATAACCAGACTATGTGTCTCATCTTTGGACAGTTATTGCTCAATTCTTTTTTACTGCTGACGCCTCATGCAAAGCATTAGTAAAATTGCTTAAAGGAAGAAGTAAAAGTATGTGATGACCTATTGCAGAGTACAAGGATGAACCAGTGCTCAGAGGTATGACTTGCAGATTGCACTGACACCCCCAACAGACACACCACATAATTCACATCCATTTCCCAATCAACACTGACAACTCATTTCAACCATACCAGTTATGACAGCAATCAATGTCATTATGACCTCAGTGTTACCCATATCCTTCGTACTAAGGAACTACTAAATCATTGCACCTGCCTGGATTTTATTTCACCTAAGTTTTTTACCTCTTGCTGATTTTACTTTTTGTACAAAACTAACAAACAACTGAATATGGTACTTAAAGAGGGAGAGATGCAATAAATTTCAACAGAAATGGAATTAACATTAAAAAAAAACACCAGCTACCTCTGGCACCAGATGAAAATCTGAGGATTGTAACTACAATTCTTGGAATGGCAGAACTTCAAGTCCGAATCTCAGGCAGAGGACATACCAATCCCAAGGTTGATTTTCTAAGCCACCCTGCCCCTGCAAAACAGTGTAACAGAAAGTTTCAAACCACCTCTAATTTGTGAGGCTTGTGCTTGTTACATGGAAATATTCAACAGGTCATTTATTCAAAAAAAGGACTTCACATTAACTAGGAAACAAAAATATTACATTAAATTAACATTATAAGTTAAAGCTTTTAATATTACTTCTCTTAAAAATGTCCACTTGCCTAATTAAAGAATTATTTCCCTTCATCTTTAGGTAAATTATTTTAGCTTAAGCTAGGGGTATGTTCTTATCATTTTTCAGAAAAATACAGTAAAGAATTTCAAAACTATCTATTACACATTCTGAACCTTTATGGGATTTGGCCTCTTAGACAAATGTGAATGATTCTTCTCTTTTAGACAGCCCCATTGCAGTCCATTCTACTGTCCAGTGTTGTTCTCCTGGCCTTATTGGTCAAGGTAAACAAAACCACTTAGGAACGTATCCACAGTTCCTGTTGATTCTTTACATCACATTGCCCTGCTTAATTTTCCAGAGGAAAGAATACATCCGATCTTTCAGATGTGCCCCTTACCACCTTTGTTATGCAATCTGTCAGCCATTGTGTTAAACAACAACACACAAATATAAAACTTATAAATTAAATATAATAAATGGACAATGCAGCGGTAGCGTTGTTGCCTCACAGCAAGAGGTTCTCCCATTCGATTCTTGGCTTGGGCTGGGAGTGCCTTCTGTGTGGAGTCTGCATGTCCTCCCCGCGGTCGAGTGGGCGTTCGAAAGACATGCGTTGAATGCGCGTGCTTTCGTTGAAGGTTGAGCATCAGGCTGGCAACTCGACACCATAAAAAAAAACAAAAAAACAACTGCCAATCATTAGCAGACCGGAGTTCCGCTGTGGCAACCCCTAACCGGGAAAAGCCGAAAGACAAACAACAACAACATGATAGTAAATATCATTTTATTTAAATGTCTGCTTGTTTGTTTTTTTTTATTTTAATAATGTTGATGCCATTTACTCAAACATCAGAAAACTTATTAGGTTTAAGTTAAGATCCCAGTCTGAGCATGCAAAGGAAATTTCATATAAATGTTTTATCAGCTTTTAAGCCATTCTCTGTTTAAAACCTAGCTCCACTGTAATGGACAGTGGATTATTTACTACAGAAAACTGCAAAGCTTTAATAATAATAAAAAAGCCCAAACTCTAGTTCAATCTGCATTGTGTCTTTTGTAGATCACTTAAAATAATTAAGGGGTTTTCAGAAATTCATATACTCTGGTATTTGCTCATATTTAGGTTCCTACTGAACAGGCATGAACATCTTGAATACTTAAGTACCAAAAATACGGCACTGGAAGGTTCACCAGATAAAACCACAAACTTTATTAGATACAAACTATAAGAACATAAAATGAATGCCTTAACTAAATCATCACATTTTCATCTGTACAACGTCATCAGATGAGCATACCAACTTCTACTACTAGTTGGTATGCTCATCTGATGAAGTTGCACTGATGAAAACGTGGTGCTTCAGTTAAGGCATTCATTTTGTTATGTTCTTATAGTTTGTATCGAATAAAGTTCGTGGTTTTATCTGGTGAACCTTCCTATGCCTTATTTTATGGTTATTGGTTTGAATTGAGGCACTTTTTCCACCTTTTTTGTTTATTTGAATACTTAAGTACTTTTTTATTTTATTTTCCTTTCACTCCCACCTTGTTTTTATTTTTGTGAGAGAAAATATTTAGAACTTCATGTTGCTGTTTAGAAAATTAGTCCAGAGTTTGGAGTAGTATGGCAGATAGCTACATATATGAATTTGAAAATGCTGGTTTAGGAAATCAACCTTGGGCTTACTACATACTCACCAGCACTCGGTATTGTAGTTTTACTATTGCAAGGATTGTAGTTACATAGTGCTGTGTATTTCTCCCAAAGTACTCTTTCATAGCAAAACATAAAGGATATAGATAGTTCAATATTCCTTGACTAGTTATTTAACCAGTTTTAGTCTGTATCAGTATCTTTTAATCTGAAATCCAATGATGATGATACCTGGAGGTATTTCTTATTTTGTCAATTGTTTTAACAAGTTTGCCTTTCTTTCATTGATCATAGACATTATTGCAACTGAAAATGAATAGACATTAATGCAACTAACTATATCAGCATCCTCTGAAATATATATTGCTACAGCCTATATATATACCCCCTCCCACTTCCATTCCAAAACTAATCTGTCCCTTCTGGACTCCATAATACCTTTAACTATGAAAAACAAATTTCTCTAGATCACAAAAAACACAGTTAAACATGTAACACAACACAATACAAATAGTTCAGTATAGTACAAGAACACATCCACAAAAGGCAGTCATAAAATGACAATTTCTTAGCAAATTCCCTAAGAAACTTCAGTCTCTTGGTATGCTGTCTAACTCACTCTGTGTCACACATACCTCTCAACTGTACAGATTTTTTGCTAAATGCCCAGATTTTTGCCTGATATTTTTGCTCTGTTCCTTATAACATTTGTGGTTTTCTGGAAAATATTTGAGAATGTAGGTCACTAAATAATGACAGACATTCCAGTTTCAGTCTTTATGCCTTTCAGAAAATGCATGCTAATGCCAATCCTTTTATTCTGTGAACTTTCAAGTTTATAAATGCAATATTTAAAATGTGTCCCTATATTTGGGCCTTTGTTCCCCCCCATTATTTTTGGCTTTGCCTAGATTTCTTGGGCTAAGATGTTGAGAGGTATGCTCTGTAACCATAAGCCAGAAGTATCCAGCTGGCCTTTCAACACCCCCCAACAACATCAGTACCTGAAAAATAACTGATCCTTCTGAAGGCTTCCTCATTAGCGAACTCAGTCATATTAACTAGTCCTCCCTGTAAAAAAACACATTAATCCAGACAAATATTCCAAAACTCCCTCTTACCAATACAAGACAGGCTCTACCCATTAATAACAACATGACTACAAGGCAACAAAGTCCAATGGTTAGCCTGCCAACACTTTCAGCAAATCAAAGACAGGGGCCAAGCCTGGAGAGACCATAAAAACAACTCAGACCTAGGAAAGTAAGCAGGTATAAGAAGCTGCAGATAAAAACTAGAATCAGCTGTTAAAAAAACAAACCTATCTACTCCAGGATATTTCAAAAAATAATAATAATAACCAGCCTAAGAATTTTTAGGCTATAATAAAGACCATATGTAGCAACACATTATTTCCCAAATCAACAAATAGAAAACCCATTCCACCAAACAACCTACAATGTATATATTGATCAATATCTGTAACCCACCCAGGCATTATATTTACTTCAAACAATAATGCCACCACTTTCCATAAATCCAGTACATTCTGCTCTAGACTATCCTCTTTTCTACTTCTCAACCATAACTAGAAAATAAATTGAAGACTTACTTTAAAAATTCCATGTAAACACTGTACTATCTAGATCATTTACTTTTATATTTTAAACACTAGACGCAAATTACTTCCTCTCCACTAGCATACATTTTCAGCCTCGCCCTTGCAAAAGAGTTAGCATATGATTTCTTTAAATGTGACACAATAATTTCACTGGCCAAAGCAGCCAGCCTAAAACTGCTAACAACTACTGACCTATAGCAAACATTGACCCCATAGCCAAACTACTTGAGATTGCTATTTATAACCAGACATTGGACTATCTCATTAAATCTGATACACTTTCTGATAGACAACCAAAACACAGCACCACAACAGCTGCTTTGTTGCTTCCCAGTCAAACCAATGCCAATATGGAAAAGGACAGACTTACAGGGGCCTTATTTATACATCTTAAAGTAGCCTTTCAATGTGTCATCTATGACATTCTTACAGGAAAACTTAAGCAATGTGAATTTTCTGATGAATTGACCACCATACTCAATTTGCCATTCTCATTCATCCATCCTTCCATCCACAACCAATTTTTCCCATTTTTGATAATGGGGTCATTGTGTCACTTTTCTCTTAATACTAGACAAACTCATGAACTATCAGGAATCACCACTTCAGATATCCCACAAGGCTCAACACTTGCACCCCACCCTCTTCCTCTTTATTAATGACATGCTAAGCCGCCTGTTTTAGAATTATGACATTGTCATTACTATGGCAGCCAACACTGTTGCTAAACTTCAAGACACTCTACAGACTGTCTGACTGAATGTCTCTGGAACTGGTTACTTGCTAACAAGTTAACACTAAACATGAAAAAAAAAAATGATCATGTTGTTTGGCACAAGTAAAAGACTTGTTAACATTCCTCACTGCACATAAACCCACAGGGTCTTCCTTTGCCATTAGCCAAATCAAAGAAATACTTAAGGATAACACTTAACCTAAATCTGTCTTTCCTGACTCACATCAATGGCCAAGTCAATAAAGTCTTCACCCAATGCAAATTAGCGAATACCTCACCTTCTCATATTAGACAAGATGAGTTATTGCTCTAAATGTACTATCGTGACTAACATATGGCCTTCCCATCATAGCTAGCTATTATAATTGCAGTATGAATATACTACAAAAGATCATGAATAAAATCCTCTAATTTTGTTCAGCTCAGCAATCAGAATGGACATCACTGCCACACTATCTCAAACCTTATTGGTTTCCAGTCCATGACAGGCACTCTCTTTTTAAAATAATCACTTTTAAGTTAAACATTGACAACCACTGCCTCCCCAATTAAAAAAAAGCATGCTTCTTTTCAGAAGCACATTCTATTCCTTGTGAAACTTGAATGGCACTCTTCTAGCTAGACCCACATTAATTTTAACTAAGGTCAAAAACTCACTGGTCAGACTTTCACCTACAACCTCGAACTTGATTCCAAAAAAAAAAAATCAGGTCCTAACCTAACCTTCAATGCCAGTCAGCTTCCTACAGTAAAAGACAAAATGTTTTTTTTTGCTCTTCACCTCTATCTGACGGTATAGCTGATAGATGAGGCGACTATGGCTCAGGAAAACAGCACATAACACCCACTTGCTTTAACACCCCTGTATAACAATCACCCCTACACTCTGCTAACTCTGTCCTAATGTAATCATATTGCTGAAAGCTGCTGACTGTTCAACCACATCTTTGTTCTCATCCTTTTCTTTTCTCTACCTCTCTGTTCTCTGCTTGAATAACTACCCCCCCACCCATTACCTTCTTATCCCCACCTATTGTCTTCCCCACTCATTGCTTTTGACTTTACGACTGTCATATTGTAATGCCTCCCTTCTATTGGACATGAATCTACTTTTGATCTTTTTTCTCAGACAGAATCCCATGTTGTAATGTCTCAATACTAACTACACCTCTTGCTCTTTCACTTCTTACCCTCTTCCTGCATATGTATGAAAGAATTTAACTTTTATTTGACACCGGCGTAGTAAACATTTAAATCTGATACACTTTCTGATAGACAGTATTTTTCATATTGTTCAATGTTTGTATATATCTCTGTGTAAGTGTATACCAAAACTACTGTCATGTTCTAATTTTTTGTTTTATATTTCTTGTATTTCTCTTTGCATAATGTCTTTAAGGCCCAGGTCATGCCCAAAAAGGGTCCTCAAGCCTATGCATTTACCACGTTAAAAATGTGCAACTAAATAAATAAATTGTGTAAATATGTATGTCAATTGCTGTTTAAAATTAAAGATAGCACACTAGTCCTAGATTTGACTTTGCAAGCAGCTTTACTCTGTGACAATATTTCTAACTCTGTTATCCAATGACAATGAACATGTGTATTTATCATTTAGTCAATTGTTATTTTAACCATTTCTGCTTTGTGTTCATTTATTATGTGAAAACGTACCTGTCTACAGCTTGTACTTGTCAACATGTTAATCTTGTATTAATTCTCACCTCTCCTGAAAAATTCACCTGCAACCAGTACTTTGTCCCAGTATCACTCATCAGTGTTGCTGAACTGTAGGCAAGCAGCATATTTTAATATTAATAATAATAATAATAATAATAATACATCTGTTTCTTTTCAATGTATTATTATATTGTATTACCGCACTGCATAACAGAGCTTCCTGACTAACACATGTCTCTTAATGTGCATTTTAATAACATTACTGTGTCTGTTTTTACAGACCTACACCTCCCCAGCCTGGAGTCACCTTTTTGGTATTATGGATGATGTGCTGCAACCCCACTGGACTTGAAATAGTTGCTAAGTATAGCATGTCTGTGGCCCCCATCCGACTTGGAAGAGTGACATGCTTAGGTGATAAGGGCTATATGTCTGTGGCCCCACTAGGACTGGAAAAAAAAAGTATTAACAATGGTATATCTGTGCATATCTATGGCCTCACTGGCTAAGAACAATGACTTGCTTTGGGACAATGGACAGTGTTAGTGTGTCTGTTTAAATCCTTAAATCCTTAGATCTAGTAGTTCTGGTTCTGTTCATTTTGCAGATATGTAAAAGATCCATCACAAAATCTAAAGATGCCTTGTATGCTAGGCATATATCTCCTCTCAGCAGTCTATAGGAAGCAGAGAGGCAATTTCCAAAGAACATTGTGTTTACACCCTGTATTCTTTTTGTAAGGAACATCTGTGGATGTTCCAGTTGTTGCATTTCCCTGGTCAGGTACATGCCAAAGGGGGTGTTATATTCAATGACGTGTCTGATGATGGCTGAGTATGGTGACAGGAAGACTTCCCTGGACCTAGATGTGATGCTCTTACTTATAATTTAAGTGACATGGAATTATTTTGCTTACAACCTTAAACAAATGATGGTGGTCGAAAGCCAGGTTACTAGCAACATGAGTCTTCAAATACCTGACGACTCTGTCTAATTTTAGGGTGTTTTATTAATGATGTAGTTTCCCTGAGTGGCTGACTTCCCAAAAGGCACTATTATGCATTTCTTGGCATTGAGTTTTAAGTTGTGGCTTTGCTACCAGTCATTTGTTTGTGTTAGACCTTCCTGTAAGATGTTTGTATCTTTGGGTGTTTTCTATGATTGCTCCTAGTTTGCAAATATCTACAAACTTGGTAAGCCAGAGGTCCTTGACATTGGTCTTGACTTCCAAAAAATAGATGCCAAAGAGAAGTGGACCCAGCTTGGTGTCCTGGGGGACTCCACTGGTGACCATCCTCTTTGTAAAGGTACTCACTCCAATCCTAACTTCCTGGGTCCTGTCTGTGAGCCAGGTAGCTATCCAGTGAGTTACACAGGGGTTTATGCTTAATTCTATGAGTTCGTTTACAGTGTTTGAGCGGGGTATTTTATCAAATGCCTTAGCTAGGTCAAGTTGGGCCGTATGCACCATTTTCCCTCATCCATTGCCTTGGTGACCTTCTCAAAGAAGTCCACCAGGTTTAGTAGGCATGACCTGCCTTTGACGAAACCAGACTGGGTTGGGTCTAGGGTCTGAAGATTTCCTGTTTTTATTTATATTTGTTTATTTATCTTTGTTTTTTGGGAAGATCCAACTGGGATAAACCCTTTTTCAGCACAAGCCTGGGGATAAAAACTCCTCATTTAACACCAGTTTTGACATATACGTAAAATACAGTTTTATGATATCAGAAAGGATATAAAATATAGGTGAGTGCGCATACATGACAGAAAAAGCTTTACAGTAGCTTACGTAAATATTACATAAGAAAAAGAGCATGCAAGTGGCTTGCATAGATATATGTAATGTTGAAAATTTATTAGAAACAGACACAGGCTTGTATATAGCAAAGGTTGATATAACATTGCAAGCGATACTATTATATCACCTTGTTAATCATTTCCATGATAATCCTTTCATTGTTTTATGTATGAGTCTAGTCAGGCTAATGGGACTGTAGTTCCTGGGACCCTTTCATGGTCTGCCCTTAAGCAGAGAGATGACTGTTTCAGTCTTCCATTCTCATGGCATGAAGCCTGTATGGAGGCAATGGTTGAACAGTGACACAAGTGACCCTGCTAGGTCATATTTCAGGTTGTTCAGGAGGCATCTTGGGATATTATCGGGGCCCACTGAAGCTGTATTTTTGGCCTTAGACAGCACATCTGAGACCTGCTCCCTTCTAATAAAAAGGAAGAATTATGTTAAATGATATTGGCTGGGGGTATCTGGGAGTAAAGCTGGAGATGATTTTGTCAGCTAGAAGATTTGCTATATCTCCTTGTCCATGAACATGTCTCCATTTAGCAGCACTTCAGCACACTGTTGTGTGTTGCCTCTAAGGTTTCAGACATAATTAAAGAAGACCTTATGGTTGTCCATGGCCTGGGGTACTATCTTTACCAACAATTTTGCTTTTGTGGACTTAATTAGTCCATTTACTTGTCTATTCAGTTTGATGAGAGGGTTTTCATCTGTTTTTGGTGTTAGACTTCTTAATTTTCACTATGCCTTTTTTGTACAACCTGTTTAATTTTGGATTCCACCAGGGTGTTTTTTTTTAGTTTGTTCTGGACTTACTTCTGTTAGTAAAAGCAGCCTCTTTGCAATCATTGATATGGTTGTACAGAGCTTCTGTGAATAATTCCTTATAGGCTACTTTATTATCTGAGTTTGGAGGGGCTTGAAGTTTTGACGGGATATCACTTAATAAAAAGGTAGTTTGCCTTGTAGTAATTTCTAACTGTTACAGGGTTTGCTGGGTGGCTGTGTTTACAAGGTCTAGGAATCTCTGCACTTTCAAATTTGGGGTCATAAAGGATTCCTAGTTTATAGAGGGATAATTAAAGTCCCCTGTGTGTATGGTATTTGGTTGAATGAGGAGTGTTTCCAGTAGGTACAAGTATGAACTATGGGTTTCATGGGAGATTGAGTGTGGCCTATAGCTTACTAGGATATGGTATAGGACTTTGTCTGTGGTAATCTGGACATGGAAGAACTCCAGTGCATCATCTTGTTTAACCAACCTGTTGGTAGGTTTGCTATTGATGTAGATCAACGCATCTCCACCTTTAGTCCCTGTATGTTCAGTTCTTAGCCTAAATGTGTGGAAGGCAATGTAGCATTGCACAGCCAGGGTACTCTCTGCAGCTTTAAACTGTCTTGGTAACTGCACAGATGTCCGCATTCCCCAAGATGAGAAGAGCTTGGAGGAAGTGGAGCTTCTCATTTAGACTATTGGCATTGAGAAGTAACACATTTAGATTTCCTTAGGTATATTTTGCTATGTTGGAAGGTTTATCTGTTTGGCATTGCCTAAAAAAGGCCCTATAAGGAAAGACAATATTTTAGCCAACATTCAAAAGCCTAGAGGGGACAAGTGCCGACAATACTTGGCAAAGCAACATAGTTTGTTAATCATGTCCTCCCATGATGACAAATATTGTATCCTCCTGAAATTACACCAGAAACCAAGGCATTTATTAAATTCAACCATATTTTGTTCATATTGTGGCATCATCCTTGATGAAGGTAATATGCTGTTCAGTCCTAGGTAAATACCAGTCTGTGACACATATTCCAGGTGCTCCATGATGTCTTGCTTTTTAGAGTCTAGGGAAGTTTGTCTCAGGTAATTTACAACTACATGAAATATGACTGAATCATACTGGTACAGTGGCTTGACTGCATGAGTAACTTGGTGGATCCTAGCCCCTGAAGATAACTGACCATTATTTTATCCCTGTTCAACCTGGTGACTGGGGCATCAATATGTCATACAATTACAGTCCCCTATGACTAGACTCTTTGGTAGTGCATTGGCTTGCCTTATGGGCATTATGTTTTAAATAAACTTTCTGAGGAGACATTTTCATATTTACAGGAAAATTCAGTCATGTGAAAGGAACACTTCTACTGTTTTGTGCCTATTGAAAGAGAAAGACCTTCAACATCAGAGCAAGGTAAAGCAGAGAGTTTAACTATAAATCATTTGAAAGGCTATGCAAATTCAGTAGACCAGGAGACATTTCCAGTTTTTAGGGTAAGGCTGGCACAAAAACAATCTTTTGAGTGACTGAAAAAAACAGTATTCATTGTAAAACAGTATGTGTATACATTATAAAAGGTGTGGAGAATATAAATTAAGCATATGTAAATAATATTAATAATGCATTTTAACAGTGCTGTACAACGAGATTAGTACTGCAGAATTTCAGATAATAATGAACAATGATCAGGAAGCATTCAGAGGTAGTGACAGACTGGTGCTTGTTAATAACAGGGAAGATGTCAGTATCTGTTTAAATGAATATAGCACTTACTGAATTTTCATGTTTTGTTTATTTTTCAGTTGAGTTTACACATTTTTGTTAGAGACTATGCAGGCTGTCAATGCTTATATATATGGAAAGTATCAGACAGTTTATTTTTTTATGACAGTGGTTAGTTTTATTACATGGTATTGAACATCCTTAGTAACCCAGTTAAGCTGCAAAAGATTATGGATTTTTAAGGACCTTAAGGTTATGTGTTTTGTTGTAGCCTTGCAAGAAAGTAATTTGAATGTACAAAAGTTTGTCGCATTAGTGAGAGTTTATTGAGCTAAAGGGTTTTCTTCATCACTACATTGAGAGGAAAGAGAGTAATATTACTGGCAAAAACCTGCCCATTAAAGGTAGAAAAAACTATGACAAATAATCAGAAAATGGGTTGATTGTACCAAAAAGTGCTAAAAAGTATATACTTTTTGGTGATTAATATAAATGAGGTGAGAGGTTAATACAACTGGGAAAGTATCTGAGCTGATATGTTAGATTTATGGGTTTCACAGATGTATCAGTTTTAAAATATACATTTTGCTTGGGAGATTTCACTTGCGAATAAGGATAAATAAAATATTTATAACACCAGAGCATGCAAATATGGTGCAAGAAGTTAACACATTCTGTTTGTTTCTTCTGATCATGCCATTTTGAAATGTAAATTAGCTGTGTTGGTCTGCTGGAGTGTGACTAAATGAAGAAACACTGGCATTTCCCAATTTGAAATCATCCACATTTGTTGAGTGATTTAGGGGTATAATAGATGAAAAGTTGATGAGACTGCTGCAAGCTATTACTGTATTATCACAGGATGGATTTAAGTGTGATCAGTGCTTCACAGTGAAATTCTATGCAGATGACCATTTGAGGGCGGGTGAAGAGGAGATGCAAGGTAAAAGAAGACAGAATATGTGCAGAATGAAGTATTTGATGGGGATGAGAATTATGGTGTGAGAGTGAGACAGCAATACTCACAATGAATGATGGCAGGACTATGTATAATTACGCTTTATATGAGGGGAGACAATGGGCAGCATGAATGATAAAGGGGTAGATGCTTAGTTAAATACTCTGAATCTAAGCAAGATCACCCACGAGCAAGCTGTGCTCAGGACAAAGCCTGTTACTCAGGAAGAACAGTTACAAATCATACCTGAGAAAGCAGCAGGGGAAAATGTCAGGACTGGAGATGTATTGTCTTGACATTATATGATGAAGTAATTGACAATAGGGACATTTCTCCATTCTGGAGACAAGCAATATTGACAGTTACCTACAAATGAAAGTAAAGACTCTGGCATCATCCTATAGGCTGATTTCCATTCTGAATCATGATTACAAACTGTCCATGGCCATAATAGCAGTCACATGCCAAACTGTCTATCAGTCATAATTTGACTTGATTAGTGTGGGTTTGGTAGGGAGGAGACAGATTTCTAATAATACATTAAAGACAAAAAATTTTACGGACTTAACCCCGTTTAAACAAAAGGACATGACAAAGGTCAACTTAGATATGGAGAAGGCATTTGATAGGCTAGAATGATATTATTTGAATTGCTGACTTTGGGATCTACTCATGACTTTGTTAACATTTATGACTCCTTATAAGGTATTGGAGAGCAAAGTATAGATTCATGCAGGTTGTCTTTATTTTTACAGTTTAGCAGAAAGACAAGGCAGGTATGTCCTTTGTTTCCCCAACTTCAGTATGTGGTGCATTCTGAGCCATTAGCAGTCTGGATTAGACAATCTAATTTGCATAATTATAGAGTAGTAGTTGAGATTTCTCTACTGTTGGTGTGCTGATGTGTTTGACTCAGCCACAGGTGGATGTCTGGCTTTATTCAGAGGCCTGGACACGTTTGTTAAATTCTGTGGAAGCAAAATTACTGCAGAGTGGTGGCTGCACATGAAATGACTGAAAGTATGGATAAGCCCCTGTATTGAAGCTTCACTGACAAAAGTGCCTAAAGAGTCCACAAGACACCTGAAGCACTATTTTAAAAGATGGAAATCATTATAGCTGGAGCTGAATCGAATGGTGAAGGTGTATACATCTTTGTGGTGCAGCTATTGATATATGCTAGTTAATATATTTCCAATTAGCCCTCCTAATAATTTCTATGATCAGTAAAAAATTCAAGAGATTTTATTTGGGATGGAGGAAAGCCTAGTGTGTCATGAGAAAGGTAATAATGCCACAACCAGTAGAAAGTTTAAATGTCCCAGATCCTAACTAATAGTTTGAGGTTATCTAGGTGAAAATCTTCTGTCTGTTGATGATCACTATCTCTAATGCTGGAATTTGAGAGAGCTGCAGTATGAAGATATCATCAGAAAAGAAATGGTTAAGCACATGGGTAAGCAGCCTCTGCTGGTGTTAAAGTCACTATTAAGTGGTCAAAATATGTAGACTTGGTTGAATCTGCTACTTCCGATTAGCTGTAGTAAGGTAACATTTCAAGATGGGAATGAGCCAAGAGTATCGCAGGCATGTCAGACTCACCTTAGTATTTCAGGAGCAGTTGTCATGATCAGATGAATGGGATACCTGGATACAGGTGTCACACAGGCATACTTCTCGACTGTCCGGATTTTCGCAGAATATCCAGATTTTTGCCTCATATTTTTGGTCTGTTCTTCATAAAATTTGTGGTCTTCTGGTAAATCACTGGAATGATTTGAGGACTGAAGTCACCAAATAATGACATACATTTGAGTTTAAGACTTCAAATTTTTCAGAAAATGGATGTTAACACAAACCCTGTTACTCTGGCAACTTTCTAAGTTTATAAAAGCAATATTTAAAATCCATCCCTATTTTTGGTCCTTTTTGTCCCCATTTTGTCAGGCTTTGTCCAGATTTCTTTCACCAAGAGGTTGAGAAGTATGCACACGGGTATGCCTTAGATGACTTGCAGGGGGTTAGAATTTGAGGAGATGAAAGCTTAGCTAGGCAGATGGAAATAACTGACTTACTGAAAAAAAGTTATTGTAAAAGTTACACCCATGGTATTAGAAGCCAGAGAGGAAGTGCCTGTTACATAAAGCCTGATTAGTAAGGTGTTTAAGGCCCTGATGGGGATCAAGATTAATAAACATTGAGAATTGGTTCAGAATGGCAGGAAGTGTTTTAATATTGAGACTGTCTCTTCTCTGTCGTCTTGGACCAGTGAATTGCCTTGGCTTGTTACTAATTTGTGGAAGTTCAAGAGTTTTGTATGGAAGTAGTAGCATATATATTTTTGCACATCGCCTAGATTAAGTATTTCATTCCTGATGTATGTTTTAGATGTTGGAGATTGCAGAGCAGAGTGTGTGATGTGTCTTTAAGAAGCATAGCATGTGAGGAGCATGCATGTATAAATAGCAGACATGTGTTGTACCTAGTACCATTTTGAAAGTGCAGCCAGAGAGTAAGCATGTGAGAATAAAAATAGCTAGTTTTTATATGTTACCTAAGTTAAAGTCAATAGCAATAACCGTAATGTGTTTGTACATAATAAAGCTGCTTGAACAGAATCCACAAAGACTCATCTATTACATCCTCACTAGACAAGCGACATGGTGGCAGACCCAGAATTTCAGAGATTGATATTCAGAGCTACAAAGTGCAGGGATAACAGTGAAAGCAAACTAAGAGAAACAAAAAAGGGCCAGAAAAGAAAGAAAGGTGATAAAATCCTGCACAGTTTATTTTATAAAAAAAGATAAAACAGAGCATTACAAGGGCACAAACCACATTATTAAATAAGCGAGGAGCACAACAGGTTTATTAATTAAACAAAATGTTTAAGATTAAGGTATTTGATAAAACAATTGTCGGAAAAGCACATAAGTGGTTTGGAATTATCTCAGAATTGCAAAATGGGCACGTTTAAAGCAAAACAAGTATGTTTAAGGCAAAATGAGCATGTTTAAAGCAAAACGGGCATGTTTAGAGAAAAACGAGCACAGGAAAAGTACAATGGGCATGAAAAGAGATTAAACATGCAAAAATGAATATAATAAGGGCAAAAAGGGCACATTGAGCATAAATAAAGCAAGGCAACTGCATGTTGTTTGGCAGAGTACTGTGTTGTGGCATAATTACTACTTTGTATTGTAGCAAGGGCATAACTAGAGTTATTCGAAGTATCTCAAAGTATGTAAAAGTGCTTACAGTGTGTGCTTATTACTGTGCATGTATTCTGAAGAGTTTATTTGTGTGCAAAGTGCAACCATTTCATAAAGTACAGCCATTTCGAAAAGTTTCTTGTGCAGGGTGTGTTTATTCGCAAAGTGCCGCCATTACAGATTGCTTGTTGCACTGTAAAGAAATATCTAGCAAAGTATCACTATTTTGGGGTAGTTTCAGTGTGACGTGTACTGTTTATTTGCAAAGTGCAGTTACTTCGAAACGTTTCTTACTTTGAGCTTCTTCTGCCCAGTTTATTTGCACAGTACAGTTATTTTGAAATGTTTTTTACATTGATGAGGTGATTTCTTACAGTACAGTACAGTAATTTTAAGAGTATTACAGTGCCCAAAAGACTTATTTTGCAAAGTTCAGTTCAGAGGCTTGTTGTGCTATTGGGCTTAGTTACAAATATTGGCATAAATTCTGGCATATGTATATGTGTGTGTCTTTATACATATTTGCAAAACCCTTTACTGATATGTGTTAATATGGCAGACAGATTTCGAAAGCCCTCACCACTTGTATTTAATCAGAATATTGCAGACAATTGGGGAATATTTGAACAAGGGTACGATATTTTTATACAAGCAGCTTATTCTAACAAAGATACATGCACTAGGGCATTCATTTTGTTAAACCTAGCTGGGTCAGAGGCCATTGAAGGACAGCGTTCATTCTGTATGCACCAGCAGTATATGAGGGAGAAGGTGAACATTTTCATATTGTTGTACAGGCTGAACCCAAGGGAAGACCCCGAGTGTTTAATGCACAAATTCAGAGAAATGTGCAACCCCTAAACAAATATTACATTAGAGAGGCATTAATCAGAAACCAGGGGAAACTTTTGCAGCTTATATTACTGACCTGAGAAACAAAGCTAAAATGTGTCAGTTTGGTGACTTAAAAGATGAGTTGATAAAGGACAGGCTTGTGTGTGGTATTAATAGTGCTGCTGTGAGAAAGATTTTGCTTCGTGACAGTGATTTAATGTTGAGTAAAGCTATTGAGATTAGTTAAATCCATGAAGTTACAGGAAGGCACACATAGGTTCATAGGTTCATAGGTGGGTACTAGGCTATCTGCTCGAAGGCATTTATAAGCCTAGCCAGAATGTGTTGGCTTTCGCCGCCCCCTTAGATTAGTTCCCTGTGCCTCTGTCCATCAGAGCCACTGAAGTGATCCCCAAGGTAAACTTTCTGTTTCCCATCCACTCGTCAAGGTTTCTTTTGAAGAGTGTTAGAAAAAGGAGCTCTGCCTAATGTAGATTGGGATCTTGTTCCAAACCATGGGAAGTCTCTGGGACAGGAATCTATCTCTCCAGCACGTCCTATTTATTGTTTTGGTGAGGTTTAGATCCCTAGAACATGTGGCTCGAGGGGATAAGGTTTTTTTTTAGGTGGAGCATGTCCATCAATTCTGGGTTGGACATGGCCTTGTATGTCAGGCAGAGATCACCTCTGAGTAGGCAGTATGCAACCAAGTATAACTGGAGTTTCTTCAGTCGAGCTGCATAGGGCATCTGTTTGAGGCCATTGATCCTCTTGGTGAGGTACTTCTGTGGTCTTTCCAGCTGTTGAAGGTGTCTTGTATGGTACATCCCAAATGGGGCGTTGCACTCTAAGATGGGTCTGATGAGCGATGAGTAGAGGGGCACAATGACCTCTTTTGATCTGGATGCAAACTCTTTTGTGATTAGGTGGGCCACGTAGAAGGATTTTCTAACCACTTTGGCAATGTGATTATCAAAGGTGAGATTACTATCTACTTCAGTCCCCAGATCCCTTATTACATCTTCCATATTTAGGGGACTACCACCTATGTGGTAGTTTGTGGATGCTTTGTTTTTTCCAAAGGGGATGACTATGCACTTTTTGGCATTTAGCTTGAGGCCATGATTTTGATACCAGGTATCCGTCTTAGTGAGACCCTTTTGGAGGATGTCTGTGTCAACCGGAGAGTCAATTATAACCCCTAGTTTGCAGTCATCTGCGAACTTGGTCAGCCATAGTCTTCCTGCACTTGCCTGTACCTCTGAGAAGTATATGCCGAACAGGAGGGGTCCTAGGACTGAGCCCTGGGGAACACCACTTGAACACCACTTGTAACCGGTTTAGAGACGGACCTAGCTCCCGCAACTCTCACCATGTGGGTTCTGTCCATGAGCCAGTTGGCAACCCATGTGACATAGGGGTTTATGTTCAGGCTGATGAGCTTGTCTATAATACCAGAATGGGGAATGGTGTCGAAGGCCTTAGCGAGGTCTAGGTAGGCTGTGTGTACCTCCTTTCCCTCGTCTATAGCCTTGGTAACTGTCTCAAAGAAGTCCACCAGGTTTAGGAGGCATGATCTGCCCTTAACAAAGCCAAACTGGGTAGGGTCCAGTGTTTGGAGGTTCCCAATGTCTCTGTTAATGAGTTCCATGATGCTACGCTCCATAGCCTTGCAGACCAAGCTGGTCAGGCTTATAGGGTGATAGTTCCCAGGGTCTGTTGTGTCTCCACCTTTGTGGAGCAGAATAACCATTGGTGTGCGCCACTCTATGGGTATGTAGCCTGTGGAGAGGCTGAGTTTGAACAGTGTGTTTAGGTGAGGGGTTAGTTCATCTTTGAGTTCGTGTAAGACGCAGCCTGGGACACCGTCCGGTCCCATTGATGCTGTGTTTTTGGCTTTGGAGAGGGCTGTTTTAACCTGAGTGTCTGTGATTTCAGGGACTCTACATTCTTCTGGTATGGTTATGGGCCCTTTTGGGGGTGACAGGGGGGTGAAGTTTGCACTGAACCTTTCTGCTAGGATGTTGGCAATATCAGTCGGTTCAGTGTATTTTGTGCCATTCTGCACTAACTCCGAGCACATCTGAGCATTGCTACTTAGATTCTTGACATAGCTAAAGAATGCCTTGTGGTTATCTTTGGAGTCCTTGGCAATTTTTCTTTCAAAGCTCACCTTGGATAATTTTATGAGGGATCGTAGTTTCTTGCTGATACTGATCAAGGATTTCCTCCCTTCTTGGGATTTTACTCTTTTCTGTACTAGTTTCCTCCTTCTATTGTATAGCTTGTTTATGGTAGGTGTCCACCAGACTGGTTTCCTTTTCTTGGAGGAGTGAGTCTTGGTTTTGTTTGGGATAGCATGATCCATGCATTCTTGTAGCTGCCCATAGACTGCATTAGTAAAGGATTTTGCAGCTTGGACACTGTTATCCTTCAGCATGGGGGCTTTGAAACTTTCCACCTCGGTCTTAAGTAACGTGAAGTTTGCTTTTGAAAAGTTTTTCATGGTGGCTTTGCTTGTAAGTGATAAGAACATGGTTTCAGCAGGCTCTAGAGCAAATGTAGATAGCATGCAAAAATTGGCAGACAGAAGTAGGCCTAAGCACATGGTAGCCTCAGCCCTTGCTGGTTCACCAGGGAAACCACATAGTTTTCCAGCAAGTTCTAAGAAAGGAGCATGCTCAGTGCAGTACAAGTGTGAGTCAGCAAAACCCAAATCCAGCTTTATTGTTAACTGTCGCAATTGTGGTGCCAATCATGAGTCTAAAAAAAAGAAATGCTTAGCATTTGTTCAGCAATGCCACAAGTGTAAAAATGGAACCATTTTCAAAAGTTTTGCAAATCAAGTAAACCTCACACAGTTATAAAGAAGGGTCACTCAAAAAAACAAGCTGATCATATAGAGAGCTGCAACTCTACTTTCTACATAGATGGTATATCAGTAATTGGTGAAAAGGTTGATGCAGTGAATTTGTTGGCAAAGAGCAAAGTGTTTTGTACTGTCCGGATCAGTGGTAAATCCACCAAACTCAAATTAGACACTGGTTCAAAGTGTAATGTTATATCAGAAGACATATTTGAACTAACAAACAACTCAATGTGGCTAGCAGTGTGAAACGTTTCTTATGGAGGTGAAGAAATTCAAACCGAAGGCTCAGTAGTGCTTTCATGTTATTTGGCTAAGAACTGTTACAGTTTGTCATTCTATGTAGTCCGAAGACCTGTGCAGTCATTACTGGGTCTCAGAGACAGTTTGAGAATGAATATGCTTTCTTTTACCAAAGAAGTTCATCATATAAGTGCATATCCTAGTTCCAGTTTATCTCTGAAGCCATTTTATCAGAGTATGCTGGTGTTTTTGATGACAAGTTGGGCAAACTTCCAGTTCTGTATTCTATGAAGTTAGACCCAGAAGTCAGTCCAGTAGTCAGACAAGCAAGAAGAGTTCCAATAGCTATGCAAGATAAAGTCAAAGATCAGTTGGATAAAATTGTGCAGCAAGGTGTAATTTGTCCAGTTACAGAACCAACTGAATGGGTGTCATCCATGGCAGCAGCCAACAAAAAAGGCTCAGATGAAATCAGAATATGTATTGATCCAAAAGATTTGAACAAAGCATTAAAGAGACCATATCATCCAATATGTACAGTCGAAGAACAAACAGCCCTAATACCAAATGCCACTTTTTTTTTTCTTGGATTCAAAAAGTTCATTTTGGGAAGTGATGCTTGATCGCAAATCGTCATTACTGACCACTTTTGGTACCCCATTTGGCAGATATAGATTCCTGAGTTGGCCATTTGGAATAAATTCTGCAAGTAAAGTCTTCCAGCATACAATGGAGCAAATTTTTTTCAGGTTATCCTTGTGCGATAATAGTAGATGATTTATTGGTTGGAGACAATGGGGAAGCAGAGCATGACAGAAACCTTAAGAGAGTTCTAGACAGAGCACGTGAAGTGAACTTAAAGATCAATCCTCTAAAGTGCAAATTCTGACTACCAGAAGTTACATATGTAGATAATTTTTTACCATCACTGGCATAAGACCAGACTCATTCAAGCAATTAGCCATTCTTGAGATGTCAGCACCAGATAATGTTCAAGCTCTATGGCATTTCCTTGGCATGGTCAACTATTTAGGCAAGTTTATATCAGACTTTAGTGAGTTGACAGCACCTTTGAGAGAGCTGATGTGCAAAAATGTTACATGGTCTTGGTTAGAACAGCACCAGAAAGCATTTGTAGACCTTAAACAGAAAATTGCCACCTCACCTACATTAAGATACTATGATGTCAATAAACCAGTCACTCTTTCCTGTGATGCTTCAAAATTTATTCTTGGTGCAGTTATTCTTGAAGAAGGCAGACCAGTAGCCTATACATCTAGAACACTTCCCCAAACTGAGATGCAATATTCTCAAATTGAGAAAGAATTTTTGGCAATAGTATTTGCATGTTCAAAGTTTCATGATTATATTTATGGTCAAGCTATTCAGATTGAAACTGATCACCATCCTCTATTTACTATTCTAAAGAAGCCTATGCATTCAGCTCCAACAAGATTACAAATAATTATGCTCAAACTGCAAAAGTACAACTTCAAAATGATCTATACAAAAGGTAAACTTTATCTTGCTGATACCTTATACAGATCACTCAGAAATACAATGGAACAGCTTGAAGCAGAGAATTTTGATATTGACGTAATGGAAGTGCATAATTTTTCTACCACGGGACTTGATGAGCTGAGAGATCATACAAAGACTGATCCATTTTTGCAAAAACTCAACCACTACATTAATTTTGGATGGCCGTCAAAGCAATCTAGTGTACCACCTGAAGTGCAAACCTACTTTCCTTACAGAAGTCCTAAAATTGTTGTTTCTGCTTCCTTACAACATTAATATAGCCAGATTTTGCATCGTGGTCACCCAGGTTCCAAATCTACGAAAAGAAGGGTGAGAGGACTAGTTTTTGGCCTTTTCTTTTGAAAGACATTGATAAAGTACTTTCTTCTTGTTCAATGTGCAATAGTACTAAACCACATTTGCAAAAAGAACCATTTCAGCTTAGTCAAGTTCCTGAACTAAAATGTAGAGAAAAATATTGTAAACTTGGATTAAGAATGGTTAAATATGAAAAGGTAAAAACAGAAGTAAATCCAGCCAGTCAGACATGGCAGTTGCAGTATAAAATCATAGATTTTATTCAAAAAAGGAAAAAAAAACATAAAAGAAAGGTTCAAACACAGATAAGCGCTATCACGCCTTTCTAAACAGGTGCTTCATCAGATTTAAAAACTGTTACAAACAAACCATCTTTTAAACACAGTTACCTTACTAAGTCACGTGACCTAAAAATCAGCCTTAAAGGGACAGTTCCATTAAGTGCCTTCCAACCATCTGCATGTAATTCTAGAATCTACTTCATCTCTTTACATTCTGTTTTATTCCTTAGATCACCTTTTCTATTGCTAGGTGCAAGTAATTCCAAAACTAAAAATTTAAAAGTATGACTGGTGTCATTCTCTAGAACATGTTTATACAGTGCATTATATTACTTAGTATTGGTAGACTCTTATTTGAGCCAGTTTGAGATTGACTTACTACCTAATCTAACATCCGCTACTGTTATTACTAAGTTGAAACGTTATTTCTCAGTCCATGGTAGTCCACACAAAATTATTTCTGATAATGGTACTCAATTTACTAGTCAGTTTCAGAAATTTGCAAGAGAATGGGACTTTGTACATGTTACTAGTAGTCCAGAATATCCACAGTCAAATGGACTAGCTGAATGTGCAGTGCAGAGTGCAAAGCAATTACTTGAAATGTTAAAGTGTGACAATACCAATGTCTTTTTGAATTTACTTAATCTCAGGAACATACCCCGTGACAATATACTTGGCTCGCCTGCTCAGAGACTTCTATCTAGGCAAACCAGAACAACACTGCCTATTAGTTCCAGTTTATTGAGGCTTAAAGCTAAAAACAACAGAACCATTAGAGCCCAATTATTCAAGAAGAATTCTATCCAGAAGTCCAGTTATGATAAATTAAGCCAATTTCTTCATCCATTGAAAGAAGGAGAGACAGTAAGGATACAAACGGCAAAAGGTTTCGATTGGATTGGTCAGGTAACAGGTATATGTACCAAGCAGAGATCCTACTTCATAGACTCTGAGGGTGTGGAATACAGGAGAAATTGCAGACATCTTCTTTCTGTACCAGAATTGATTTCGCAGCATTGCTCCTGTGATACAGACTCTAAATCTCAGAGCAATCCAGACAATGTTCCTGTTCCAGAACATATCTTACCTTCTGATTCCACCTCTGATGATATTCCTGATGTCCCTAAGTATGAACATTCAGCACAAACAGTTCCAGTTGCTAAGTCTAATTCTCAGTTTTATGTCACACGATTTGGTTGCACTTCCAGACCTAGTGTGAAATACATAGCAACTTGGACATAACTGTATATACATACATAGTTTTGTATAAATGCATGACAAAAAGCTATTTGTATTATTTGCATGTCAACTGATATTCTCAGCATCGTATGATCTAGTTCTCAAAGAGGGAGGATGTAGAGCAGATTGTGTGCTGTGTCTTTAAGAAGCATAACAACTGATGAACGTGCATATATAAAAAGCAAGCACGTGCTATACTCAGTGCCATTTTGAGAGTGCAGCCAGAGAGTGAGCATGTATGAATGTAATAGGTAGTTTGTATATAAGGTTACCTAAATTAAAGTTAATAAGCTTCAATCATGATGTGTTTGTACATAATAAAGCTGCCTGAACAGAACCCACAAAGATTTGTCTATTACATCCTGACTAGACAAGTGACAGAGATGTTAAGATGAAGCTTAGGGAGTTGGGAACACATGTTTTGCTCACATCCAAAGTTGTAAGATTTCATTCTAGGCATGAGGGATCTTGTTTAGGAGGGCTGCAATGTGTAGTGATGCTATGTTGCTCTTTGCCTTTTGATGGCTTATGACAAGTAGGTGCAAGTGACTAAAGATGTGATTAAAAATGAGAAAACAATGTTGTTTTTTGCTATGACAGGTGTGAAAAAGGCAGTCATTAAAAAATGGCAAATGAATGAGGTGTCATGTGGACCTTATTGAATAGGAGGGAACACAAGATAGCTATCAAAATTTCCCACACTAAAATTTGTTAATAGGTGGCTTCCTTTGTATATTTATACGGACAGAGAGTAGACTGATAGATGAACAATTTTAAAAGATTCTATCATGATAAAGTTAGCACCACAGGATATTTTTGAGCAATACAGTGAAACAGAACTTAATTTTGAGAACATAGCTTTGTTGATTTTGTCTGCAGTAAAAGAAGTAAAAGATGTATGTATTTGTTTATATGGATTTCTTAACCAGAGTAGAGCACTGAGTCCAATGGACTATTTTCAGACTCACCTAGAGAGTAACAACTTAGTAGAAAAAAATTAAAACAAAAGAATGAATTTTGTAAATAGCTTTATCAATTGCTAACAGCTGAAACATCATGAAACATCATAAAACATAACATCTGTTATGAAACAAATGCTTCACGTTTCTGTTGTATGATGCTGGTTAGTTATTTCTAAATACATTGGACGAATGATTTGTTCTTTAGAGACATATTAATATTATTATTTAGGTGCTCTTTTACCTATATCTACAACATTGAGAGGTTCACATGTATGATGATGTGCTGAGGAATAGGAGGGTGATGATTATGAACCTGCATGTTAATATTATGGTTTTGTTTAAATAAATAAATAAATATCCTCCACATCTTTTGGAGTTGCAAAACTATATACAAATTATGGTGCTCTCTTACAGGACAGATTGAAAAAAAATGGGCTATGAAAAAAATACTTTTTCATGGGAAACTATATTGCATTATCTGTTAATGCCTGTACTGGAGCTTTTCTCCCCGGGCCTCCGCTTAAAATGGGTCCCTCGACCCAGTCGGACTTTCCCGGTTACCAAATGTCAATAAATAAATAAATAAATAAAATAATTTTGTATGTATTTCCTAAATGTCTCTCTCAGTGTTGTTGTTGTTGTTGTTGTGTCTTTCGGCTTTTTTCCGGTTAGGGGTAAATAATCTAACAAATTATATTTTCTGTTGAAAAGTTAGCCTACATTCCATAAAGCTTGAGGAATCCAGCACATTATGCCAATGTCAAGTCGAAAATACAAATAATGTTGTAATTCGTAAATAGTGTTGTAATATGTAAATGAACAACAAGAAACTCAGAATAGCTCAGTGCACAATGGAATATCACAGTATAAACGGTGCACTATATCCAATCACATTGTACAGTACCACAGTTATGGAAAGATGATCACAGGTCAAGCATCCTGATAGTTATTGATAGTTATATAGACATATATGTGTGTATGAAAAAATTATATATCTATCTATATATATATATATATATATATATATATATATATATATATATATATATATATATATATATATATGCATATATACACACACACACACACACACACACACACACACACACATATATATATGTAGGTTTACTATCATAAATTCGAAAATCAGAATAAAACATGTCTGTATTTTCGAATTTATACATCGGAAATGAACATTTCTGAATTTACCTAAAGTCAAAAACAGCTGTGTATTGTCAAAAATGTCGCTCGTGACATTTTTGGCAATACACAGCACTCCCACCCATCCCATACCTACCTACCTAACCAGCCTAAACACACAGTTATGCAGGGGGGCAAGCCCCCCTGCACCCCCCCACACCCCCCAACTTAATATTCCAACTCCGAGATCGCACTACAGTGAGGAAAGGGATGTATTTCCCTAACCGCACTGTACCGCGATCCCCTCACATGAGCGAATGTTAGAATTGCGAATGCACAGTCCATTCGCAATGGTAATGTTCGCTCACATCACCTGCCGAAATATGAAGTATTCGAACATCTGTTGTTCGAATACTTCATAGCCATGCAAGTGCACGTCGGCATTGTGATAGTAAACCATATATGTATATATATATATATATATATATATATATATATATATATATATATATATAGACATATAAAAACACAGAATCTGTACAGTACAGTTTAGGACAACTACAGAATGTAACTGATTCTGTTATGATAACCAAAAAAAAAAAAAGACTTAAAAATGCCAAATATCCCAATGTTAGCCACATGGCATTTGTAATATAAATTTCCAGGAATATACACAGAAACTTCTCAGACAACTGCAGATATCTCTGTAATACATGTGTTAGTAAAATATGCTGGCTTGGACTTACAGATTCCATCTGAATCCATAAATTTTCTAGTAAAAACATTAAAGGTGAAGGGCAATCACGGCCACATAGCCACAGCTACCATTTGCTAACAATGGGTTTGGGATTTGTGTGAGGAATACAAGTAATGCACATACCCAAGTAAAGTGGGAGATAGAAAAGAAGATGTGGAGTGTGGGACAAGAAGCGGGACACACAAGAGGGATGTTGGAATAGGAAAATCTGAGGGAAAGTCAGAGGACCATGGGCAATTTTTTTTTTATTTTTTATTTCTGGTGGGAATAGGCCCCATATTTTTTTACGAATTGAAGAAAAGGTAAACATAGGGAAAGAGGAGGAGAAGGTCATCACATAAGGTACACCCACATAACAAACAGCACAACACAAGACAGACAAAGGTGGGAAAAACAGTAAAGATGGATAAGTTACACAGACAGCACCCTGCACAACACAAGCAAAGGAAAATTGACAAACAGGCTGGGGATACATACCAGCCATGGTGAAATGCAGAAAAACATATCTACCTATGCACTATCCCATTACGACATGTCGCAGACTGTGTGGCAGTTATACATAGATGGGTATGACCAATGGTAGATGTGTGTTCCAGGGTAATAAAGTAGGATCACAGTACACATTGGATAAATATACACATATTAGTCTGTCAGCAGTGTAAGTGTAAGTCAAGCAACATCAATGATGAACAAATGCAGGTCTAACAATGGTAGATAACTCCACCAGAGGACAGAACCAAACCTATGACTATGCATATGAAAGGCAAACAGCCAAGCATAGTGCCAAACAGAAGTATTGCAGAAGAGCAACAAATGCTACTACACACACGAGTAGGTATACACAAACCAAAGAAACATGTAATGGAATGCGTATGTTGTACACATATGCCATGTCAAAGGCAACACGGTATATGTCAACCACCTTGCTCAATACAGAGCAGAGGAGACTCCTGTGAGCATCATTACAGCACATCAGCAGCAACTCAGTGAATGCTCACATGTCAAAGGTACATTTGTGTGCCAGTATGTATCTGACTATGTGCACATGCTAGTACAGCCATTTAATGTGTACAACTATTTCTGGAAGGTGTACACCAGTGTCAGTATGAAATGGTTGTGGAAATGCTACATACAACAAACACAGTGCAATGTACTGTTAAAGAATGTGTCACCTGTAACATTGTGTACAGATTAATGTTACATTGCTATTTTATACAGTCAGAAAACGAGGACTGCACATAGACGGGCTATACCTGTATATGATTCTACACGGCATTGGTATTGCCATCCCATGACACACAACACCACATCATGACAGTGGGACATCATGACAACTGTCTTCCAAAAAAACATGTGGAGTAACATGTCTGTATTTTGCACATACCTGATATGGCACAGCAGAAATCCAATGTTAGTGATGGAGTATGGACAACATATGTTGTCTGTCAGTTTCTCTAGTAACACACATGTTTACAGGCTATCTTTTGCAGTACTATCTGTAGGTTAACTGTCACAATGCATGGACAGTTGAATGTGTGTGGAAAGTGTAATGTGTTAATGTGCATCATGCACACATTGAAACTGATGTAAAATGTAAATGTCACACAACAATAACACATAAGCATGACAGATAAATGTCATGCACGGACAAGAGTGCATATACAATCCAGTCAATGAAAGGCAATTACCAGACGATACTTATGGATCAAAGGGACTAGGTTGATTGGGCTCAGATTCTTGAATGATCATACAAGTGATCATCCTGAACTAATCCTGCATTGCTTGTGCCTTATCCTCAAAGAAGGACCCTATTGTGTCCATCTGTGTTCAGAATACATCGGTCATGGCCTCCTGGATTTGCTTCTAATAGTCCTTTCAATTCCACTCATGTCAACATCTCCTTTGGAGTGCAGGCAGGATGGCTTGGTCAGGAGCAGGTCCAGGTTCCTCTGCATCATCGTCATCATCATCATCACTGCCATCCTTGGAGGACTCGGGCAGTGGCCTCACATGTGCTCATCATCATCCTCAGATCGGGAAATGTCCATGGGTCCCATGCTCTGTAAAGATTAACTGCAAAACACAACAGAAAACAAAAGAAAGCATCTGATGCCAAAAACAAATTTATAAGTAACAACAACAAAATGGCAACATTTTTTTGCATACCAAAAATACATAAAGCAATGCCTTTTCCACCTGGCTGACCAATAGTGTCAGCGAGAGATTATTTAACTTATAATTTGAGCTGTTTTCTGCACTCTTTTTTGTGAATAGAGGTATTCAATCTGCCCTCTTATATAAAGGATTCATCTCTGATTTATTGGAAAGAATTAAAAAAGTTCAGTGGGGGAAGGGGGTATATTTCATAGTTTTAGATGTAGTTAGTTTATATACTATCATCCGACACAATTTGGGCAAGAAAGCAATTGATCATTTTTTTGGTGATTATCCACGCACACAGTACATCAAGGAATTATTCCTGTTTTGTTTAACTAATAATATTTTTATGTTTGATGGAATTTTATATAAGCAGAAATAAGGTACAGCCATGGGGGTGGCCTTCGCCCCCATGTATGCGAATTTATTTATGGGCCTGGTAGAAAATCATCATGTTTATAAAAGCAGGTTTTATCATTTATATGTACTTGATTATTGCAGATTTATAGATTACCTGATTTTTATATGTAAGGGAGGAGAAGAACAAGTTGATGCCTTTGTGAATTATTTGAATGATAATGAATTTGCTATTAAATTTGAAGGAATACAAACAGGGAAGAAAGTTAATTATTTAGATATTACATTAGAAGTACTCAATATAGGAGCTATTAAAACTAACATTCATAGAAAATTTGATCAGCCCAACTTTATGTTTCATGCCACCAGCTGTCATCCTAAACACACTCTGACAGCGATTCCATATGGTGAGCTACTTAGAGTAAGCAGGCTATGTAGTGATATACGAGAACGAACAGAGGAAATCAAAAGAGTAGTAGTAATGCTTAGCAAAAGGGGTTATGCTGATAGTATAATTAATGAAAGCTTAAAAAGGATCAATAATAAAGGAAGGGCTTTACCGTACAAGAAACAAAAATGTAGTAGTTTGATAACTGGACAGTGTCCAGACCAAAATGAAGAAATATTTTATGTGTCGGTCTATAATTTATTTTCAGCTACCCAAGAAAAACTGCTATTTGAATATTGGAACTTCTTGAAAGAAGAGTTTTCTGCCCTTCAGACTGTAAGATTATGTTTCTCATATAAAAGAGAGTGTAGTATAAAGGACTTTCTAATGAAAGGAGCTTACAAAAGACCACAGCTTAAAATTATGGAGGAAGTACCTATTGTGGGTACGGAAAAGTGTGGTAAATGTTCAGTATGTCAACATATAGTATCCACATTCCCCATGATTAATGGTAAAAAGTTTCAAACAAAGGGAGTTTTTACATGTAAAAGTAAGGGGGTAGTGTATGCTTTGAGCTGCAAATGTCAAAAGTTTTATATAGGAGAGACAAAAAGGTGCTTGAATGAAAGAGTTAAAGAACACATCAGAGATATTAAAAATCAAAAGGATATTAGTCCAGTAGCACAACATTTTAATATGAAACAGGGTAAATTGGAAAGTTTAAGGGTTTCAGTTTTAGAACAAGTAAAGGATGAATTTCTAAATGAAGAAAGTATTAAATATTTTTTAAGAAAAAAGGAATCCATCCTGATATTGAAATTTAACACATTACAGCCAAAAGGTATAAACAAAGAATGTAATTGGAAGAGTTTAATTTAATGAACTTTTAAAAAAAGTTTTTTTAAGTTAATTGAATAATTGTTTAATTGTTTAAGGTTAATATATAAGATGACTGTTTTTAGAAAATGGATGTACTCTGTTAAAGGCTATGTTGTAGCTGAGGTGCTAAAGTGAAGAGCATTGGAGTGAAGAGTAATGGTTTTGGAATAAAATATCTAAAAATTTCTGCAGTCTAATTCGTGAAGTTTGTTGTGATATATAGAAAACAAAAGAAATGTATATCATACAGAACAGTTCCATGAATATCATAGCTTGACAAAATATGATTATGATGATAACTTACACAGGGACTGATACATGTCCATTATAGACAGTTACCTATGGCCCTATATGTCCTATTCGTAAAAAGGATGTCAGAATTCTTTTGTGAACAATTCAATATGCTTAGACACACCTACACGGGTCATTAGCTTTGTAAGCATGGATGAATGCTAAATTCAACAGATTCTATTCTCCTCAATCAATGATTTATATGAGCAGCCACAAAGTGTCTTTGCTAAAATGAGGAAAAAGTGATATGATGATACTGTGGACAAAAGGCAAGCTATATGACAAACATCTGAGACAGGCAGCATGATAATTGTCTGAACAAACATCAACATAATGAGTACAAAAGTAAAAACAATGTGATATGTTCAATCAACACAGATGGTGCATATGAGAATCTAATATATCTGTTAATAACAGTACTGCATGTGTACAACTGTATGTATTAACTACCAAAACAATTAGCAATCAGTTGCCTGAAAAAATCAAAACATTTTGAATATGCTTGCTGATACTTAACTGTTTTGAGCCTTGCTTATAAAAGGCACTATAGGGGCAGCAAAAGCCTTAGCCAATATCCAGAATTCCAGCGGTGACAGGTGCAGGCCATCTCTCGCAAAGCATTGTGGCCTGTCAATCATGTCATCCCAGGCAGACAGATACTGGATCCCCTTGGAATGACACCATAATCTTAGCCAATTGTTGAAGTCAATCATTTTGTCCTTGTACTGTGCTATCATTCTGGGCAATGGCAGGATGCTACTCAGGGCTAGTGTCATACCTGCCTGGGCCACATGGTCAGAGAACTCCTCCGTGTCTCTTTTCATGTAGTCCAGGGAGGTACATCTCAGGTCATTCACTCCAACATGGACAATGATGGAGTCATACTTGTACTTGTTGTGAAGTGACCTAAGTGCGTGCATTATATGGTGGATCCTGGCACCTGACAGGCAGCTGACAGTGACTTTCTCCTTGTTGAGCCTGGTGAGGTGGACATCAGTGTGCCTGACTATACAGTCACCAATGACTAGTGTGCTGGGTACGTTGTTTTGCCTTATGGGCTGAGGTTGAGTGGCACACTGATTTTGTGGGCTGTCATTCGGGTAGTGTTGGGGGGGTGGTGGTTGCTTGTGTTTCAGCTTTGGAGGTCTCTGTTTGTTTGGGCAGATTTTTATTGACAACCTCCACGAATGTAAGTGTGTTTTCTATTACTATGTGTGGGTTTGGGAGGTGCAGGATTTGATGGACTATGTGTTGAGTGCGGTGTGGTGTTAACCTTCTCCTCTTGACTGTCTAGTCCAGTCTTAGATTGAGATAGCTTGGCTTCCACTTTGGCCATATAAGTGTATCTCTCATAGGTTATAGTGCTGGGTGGTAGGAGGAGACGGTTGTCAGTGTACATGAGGCAATTGCTACATTGCCCCAAGATGTCCAGATTCATCAGGTAGACAGGAGAAAACACCAGGAGGTGACCCTTGGACATGCCTGGTTAGTGCTTATTAATTTAAGTAGTGGGAGCTGATTTCCTATTTATTAGTGAGGAAAGTTGAGTGCTGCAAATTTGTAGATTATTTAGTGCTTGCAGCGAGAGTTGGACAAGTGTGGTGCACCAGGAACAGTTATGAGTGCTAAAACTAGAAGACTGACTAGTTTAAGGGTAAAGAAACAGTTCTGAATGCTAAAACTAGAAGATTGGCTAGTTTTAGGGGAACAGAAACAGTTTTGAGTGCTAAAACTAGAAGACTGGCTCATTCAAGGGAACAGAAACAGTTTTGAGCATTAAAACTAGAAGACTGGCTAATTCAAGAAAACAGAAACAGTTTTGAGCACTAAAACTAGAAGACTGGCTAGTTCTAAGAGAAAATCTGAAGAGCAGACTTTCTGGCACTAGGAATAGTTTAACCGCAGTTAAATGCCACTGTGCGGTGCACAAAACTGCGCAAACATGGGTTTTTAAACAGAAAGATGAAAAGAATAGAAATAGCCCAAAACGACCAGTATAAAACTACAGATTCTGAGCTGAAACCACTCCTCCAGGTGACAGATGTCTGTAAACCTAAGTTATAATTGTATTTTTACAAAAACTCTAAGGTGTCACTGCAATACCACTGTTGAATCGAAGAGCATATACACAGTCTGCAAACAACAGTTTAAACACTGACACAGTAGACACCCATTCAATTTGTGAATAGGCAGACTATATACAACAGATAACCAAAAGACATAGCCAAATATACACGTCCAGCAAACCATACATCATAAGCACCAGTCAAAGCAAAACTGTGTGCTAAAACAATGGTTCAATGCTATATAAAAGAACAACATTATTAGATTTTAACCAGTTGAAAGCACAGGTATCTTGTGATGATTTCACTGACCTTACTGATGCATAATGGGTATTCCTGCATTCTAATCAATATATGTCATTGTGAAAAATGCAGACCTATAAACGGAGGAAGATGTATTTCATTTCATAAATCAGGTACAATAATCAACATACCTCTCTCCCCCTGCTGATACTCAATTCAATGCACATGTCTCTGTTCCAGCTGTGATCTTCCTCACCTGAAATGAAAAAAATAGAATGTATGAATAATGTATTCCTCAAGTATCACTGATATACATTTCTCAGCACAGTTTATGGACATTTACTTCTGAAGAACATTAAATAATTGTAATACACATTTCACATTTGTATATTCAGTTGTTGACATTAGAACATTAATCGTATTACACATTTCACATTTTTACATTCAGTTATTGACATCTTTAAACACAGATTGGAGAACATGATATTCAAACCTGCAAACACAAACTACATCCAAACCTCTAACCTTGAGATCTGTCAGCCTACCTAACATATCTTTAATGCAAAGCATGTTTTGCATCCAATGAAAAGACTTTTATATTATGATATCATCTGGCTGGAGGATGGTCTATTAATAAGGATCTTGGCTTAGGATTGTAAAGTATAAATGTGCTGCTCATGTAGCTAAACAGTTTGAAAATTACATCCTTGTCAGCACTGTGTTCAGAAACATTAACAATAATAGAGAGTATCCATTCCTCAGACAGTGTGACAGTGTCATGTAGTATACAGCTTCTGTGAACAGAACTATACATGTTGTGTACATAATGGACACAGTAAGGTATGTGTACAGACTATGATATTCCTTGCAAAAGTGCACATCACTAGGAAAATACATACATCTTCCCTGTTCTGCATTTCAGCTGTTAGTCTGCCCATCCCACTCCCTCAAAATCTGAGGACAATGTCCTACAACTGATAATATTTTATGAGAAAATAGGACCTTCATAGAAGTTTTACAAAGTATACAATATTAACCAAAGAATTGCTCAGACATATAACAGGATTTATCAAGTTTTACTACCTCCTGTTAAATAGCTGATGCTAATGGAATGTTACAGATTACAGATATGTTATTAGGAATTTGATAAATAACTGAGTTATTCGCAACCATGCTCAAAATATACATTAGAATCAATAAATGTAATATGCTTCTCTAAATAAATACTATGAGTATATTAAAGCAAGATAACAGTTTCAGATATATGTGCCCCCTCTCTGGACTTGAGCACACAGCACACCAAAATGTAGACATGCTGGCCTGTTTCCTTACAACAGCCAGCACATTTTATTCCTAAACAGATACTGCTCTACAATCCCTGCTGTTAGAAAACTGATGTTATCCTTATTCATAGGAAATCAAAAACTAACTTAGTGAGTCATAGCCATTCACAACATAAACATTAATATCAAGTGTTGAAATATTATTCTTCCAAAAAATGCTCTGGGTGAATTTTACCAAGGTAACAGGTGCGGATATATATTTCTCCCATGTGTATTGAAACCATAGCATGCCAAAATTTAAACATGCTGGCCACTTGCTTTATAGAGCAAGCTAACATTCAGCAAAGGTTTCCTTTTTGAAAACAGGTACTGCAGGTGTTTATTAGAAGTCTTGCAGGGAACAAATGAATACAGAAAATGAAAATGATTGGACATTTTATTATTAACATTATTATTATTATTATTATTATTATTATTATTATTATTATTATTATTATAATTCTGAAGTGAAGCTTCTTAAGGCATGGTAGCGAGAGTTTGGAGTGAAACTAAAAGTGAAACTGAAACAGAAGTCAGACTCCGCTCACAGTGTCGGGCACAGTACTGTGAATTTGCCTCATAGAAAGGTAGTGCGAGTTCCATCTCAAACTCCACCAGTTTTACAGCTCCACCTCTTTTTTCAATAGATACACACACACACACACACACACACACACACACACACACACACACACACACACACACACACACGCACGCGCTTGGGCGCGCACACACTCGCACTTAAACACAAAGTGATCAGAGCTCTGAATCTTCACAGTGAAAGAACTCTTGGGTTCATACAAGCATCAGTTCAGGATGATGACAGGACATACTTAATACTTTAGACAGTTTCATAAAAATGTAGGCTTGTAAGTGTATTTGCTTATACTGTACTGTACCATTTGCTTTCTTTTCATACGTCTCAACCTCCTATTGCAAGAAATCTGGACAAATCCATAATTAAAAGTGCCACAAAGGCCAAAAAATAGGGACATTTTTAAAATACTGCTCTTACAAACTTAGAAAGCTGATAGAAAAACAGATTTTGCATTAGCATGAATTTTCTGGAGGTATGAAGTCTGAAACTCAAATGAATGTCATTATTTTCTAACTTCAATCTTTAATGATTTGCCACTAATTTTCTAACCCCTGCACACACAATTTTATGAAGAATAGACTAAAACTATGAGGCAAAAATCTGGACATTCTGCAAAAATCTGAACAATTGAGAGGTATGTTTCCTTTGCACTTCCTTACGGAAAGTTTACTTCTACCGCTTGGCGACCACACACATTCTTTTTTTATTATTATTCAGTTACCTGTTGATAGCTGTTAAAGAAATAACAGTTATCAACACATAACTGAAAACATATGTGTAAGCAGTCAGACAGGACTTACTTTTTAGATTTATTAAGCATGTCTGTGTAATTTCTTAGGAAGAATGATGTAATGCAGTTGTATAGGTATTTTTATTCCAACATATAATGGTGCCATAGGTGATATGTGAAACTATAATGGAAAACTACAAACTGTGCAATTATCCATGGCCTAAGAGCTCAAGGCATCTGTGAAGCTCAAGGTCAGTGGCTATGTGAACTTACGTAGTTAGATGTCACAAAACATATGTAGCTCTACAAAGGATACACATTATTAAATAAATTAACAACATGGAAATAGAACCCACAGTTACTAGGACAGTATTTACTAAATCTACTTAATTATCCCCATGAGCTAATTGTCACAGTGGCTACTAAATGGTTATAAAAACATCTATCTGATATATATATGGGAAGGGAAAATATCTGTAAAATCCATAGCAGTGCTCAGGTATGGATAGAATATTGACACTTACTTAGGGACCTATGGGTTGCTCCTACCTCAGTGTCCCTCCTTCAAAGTTCCTCTGTGTCCTTCCAAAGCATGTCATCATAGCGGTGATAAACCTGCACTCCAGTGCAGTAGATCCCTGTCCTCCATAGATGCTCCCTCACAATCTGGTTCCATATGTTAATCATGGCAAAGTTCCTGGGTCTGGCTCTCATCCTCTGCTCCAATCTGGCATACACAGTAAACATCTGGGTCATTTTCTCATCGATCCAGTTGGGCACACAGACACATCTCAGCCTCCTTGAAGTAGCCATCATGACCCTCAAGTTAAAGAAGTCTGGGAAATACAAACACAGGGAAATGCTCACTGAGGTACCACTCAGTTCTCATTTAGCAATGTTCTAATCAGTAAATGTATCAAAATCAATATTTGAAAGTGGTGCTGATATCATATTATCAGATCACTGGAAGAAAAGAGGCACATGCCACACATAGTACTGTTTATCGATATCGATTGGGTGTCTATGCAATATACCAATTTAAGTGGATGTGTTTTAATAGGATTCCAAAACCTTGAATTTTAATGAACCTCATTAATTAGGTATGTATGGCGCAAATGGTACTAAAAGGTGGGTGCACATTAGGTCCACTTTGATTCTCTGATTCAGATTGACAGGCACATTGGCAATTGGTATCATTTCTGTTTTGCTGATTAGTAATTCTGTTAAAGTCAGTCGTTTCCAAAAGTACATGTTTAAATTAATTTTTACTCAAAATGTTATCTTTAACAGAGGTGTTATAAGTTACTGGAGTGATGTTGTCTTGAACTTTATCCATACAGATGTTATTTTAAATAACTGATTCCACCCCCATATGCAGTTGAATAGACTTCCACTGCAAATGTTAACAGTATATGCAAGCTGATTTATGGATCATCCATAATTCTTACTTGCAATTCCTTGCACTCTGTGGTGTAACTATGGAAATCTATGGATTGTGACAGTGTCCATATCTAGTATGTGATGTTGATATTATGGATAGTTCTTAATTCATGTCTCCTAGCAAAACTGTTAAAAATGTGTGCTGTTGCTGTTATGGATATATTTTCACTGATGTTTCTTAAAGTTATTATTACTACTGGCTCAATATACTAAGGATTCCGTAACGTCTGTGGCCTGGCTACGGATCCTGAGGTTTGCAGATGCTTTCTGTAAGATCTTGAAATTGTTACTTCTTGTAGTATTTGAATGTGCCCTACAAGCAAACTTCTGTGGCATGACATTGTTGTCTTTGGCCTGCCATGTTCTGCATTTTCAGGGGTTCTAATCCCACTTATGAACTAAAGAAGGCATTGTTATTTGTAATATGTCACATTAGTATTTATCACACACAGTGTTATACAGACATTTTTTTGCACGGGAATCCATACTATTTATGTTGACATATGCTGTTCACAGAATGAAATGCATAAATGGGCTCAAACATAAAACTTACCATGTGTGTATCATTATCTTTCAGATGGCCAACTGTCCTAGAGGTGAAAATGTCTCCTTCCAGGAAAATGACATCATAATTGAAGCTCTCTGCCAACATGGAAAGAAAATCCTGGGCCATTCGGTTGATACTGTTTGGAAAAATGAAATCTGGATGGACCTCACCAACATGATCAATGCAGTTGGAGGTCACAACTGAGCCCATGAGACCTGAAGATAATGCTCCTCAGATATGATCCTACATGCAGCCAACAGAGTGACACATTATTCGAGCTCGAGGAATGCCACCAGTGGTGGACTACTACTGACTCCCCATTGACATCACAATATTTCTGGCCTCACTGCATACAGCAAGAGGGGAGTGACGCATCTCTGGTGGTGGGATTAAAGCTGGAATTCCAGGATGAACATGTGTGTCTTTCTTTCCTTTGCAGGGCTGTGTATTAAGACAATCACTGCATATTGCTGTAGCATGTATATTCATGTATTGCTGTTTTTGATTTACAGCAGCTGAGATGAGCCATGCACACACATCTACACAGGGTGAAGATGATGTACATAAGTCTAATGATATGTATTGATACACGTGAAGTACAGACAGAGCAGTCCAAACAACATCTGTAATGCTGTTTGCATTAAAATTCACAAGTCCATCTACTTTGGGAATAAACCAGGGATTGGCAGGTGAGTGTCTCTATACTGTTGCTGTGAACGCTACCTTGTTAGTGGCTCCACCTCATTTCATGGCACTACTGTTTGCTGTCATATTGTTGTTTCCCTACTATTGTACACTACAGGTACCTCCAGTGGAGCCATGCATTTACAAGTGCAGGCAGACCAGGTATGTTACAACAAAACTGTCACAGCTTTCATCAGTGTGTAGCACACGTGTGATACATGACATTTATGTCAATATTTGTCAACACTGGCCCAGCCGGTGTACAGTTGCAATGTTCCTCATGTGAGTATTTGTAGCCCATGTTACAGTTTTGTGTATGGGATGCTGGCAGTATTGTCTTTGCTAAATACATGACTGCACTGTCTTTTTCTTTACTTTTCCATGGCAGGACCCACAGTAGAACCCACAACCTCTTCACAGGAGGAGTCTGTCATTATTATAGTATTAAGTATGTTTCATACCTGTCCTTGCTGTTAAACCTGTAGCTGACCTTCATTAATACTGTGTCCTTTTAACCATTCCTAGGCCAGTATATATCAACGTCCTCAAGTGCATATACAAGTGGTATGTATATGTCACTCAGTCCCTATGTTTCAACTGTGTTCACCTGGGTAATGATGTAAATGATGTGATCAGTAATGCTGTTTTAACTGTTTTCACCTGGGTAATGATGTAAATTATGTGCTTAGTAATGCTGTTTTAACTGTGTTCACCTGGGTAATGATGTGATCAGTAATGCTGTTTTAACTGTGTTCACCTGGTTAATGGTGTAAATGATCTGATCAGTAATGCTGTTTTAACTGTGTTCACCTGGTTAATGGTGTAAATGATGTGATCAGTAATGCTGTTTTAACTGTGTTCACCTGGTTAATGGTGTCAATGATGTGATCAGTAATGCTGTTTTAACTGTGTTCACCTGGTTAATGGTGTCAATGATGTGATCAGTAATGCTGTTTTAACTGTGTTCACCTGGTTAATGGTGTCAATGATGTGATCAGTAATGCTGTTTTAACTGTGTTCACCTGGGTAATGGTGTAAATGATGTGATCAGTAATGCTGTTTTAACTGTGTTCACCTGGTTAATGGTGTCAATGATGTGATCAGTAATGCTGTTTTAACTGTGTTCACCTGGTTAATGGTGTAAATTATGTGATCAGTAATGCTGTTTTAACTGTGTTCACCTGGTTAATGATGTAAATGATGTGATCAGTAATGCTATTTTAACTGTGTTCACCTGGTTAATGGTGTAAATGATGTGATCAGTAATGCTGTTTTAACTGTGTTCACCTGGTTAATGGTGTCAATGATGTGATCAGTAATGCTGTTTTAACTGTGTTCACCTGGTTAATGGTGTCAATGATGTGATCAGTAATGCTGTTTTAACTGTGTTCACCTGGTTAATGGTGTCAATGATGTGATCAGTAATGCTATTTTAACTGTGTTCACCTGGTTAATGGTGTAAATGATGTGATCAGTAATGCTGTTTTAACTGTGTTCACCTGGGTAATGGTGTAAATGATGTGATCAGTAATGCTGTTTTTACTGTGTTCACTTAGTTAATGGTGTAAATGATGTGATCAGTAATGCTGTTTAACTGTGTTCACCTGGTTAATGGTGTAAATTATGTGATCAGTAATGCTGTTTTAACTGTGTTCACCTGGTTAATGATGTAAATGATGTGATCAGTAATGCTATTTTAACTGTGTTCACCTGGTTAATGGTGTAAATGATGTGATCAGTAATGCTGTTTTAACTGTGTTCACCTGGTTAATGGTGTCAATGATGTGATCAGTAATGCTGTTTTAACTGTGTTCACCTGGTTAATGGTGTCAATGATGTGATCAGTAATGCTGTTTTAACTGTGTTCACCTGGTTAATGGTGTCAATGATGTGATCAGTAATGCTATTTTAACTGTGTTCACCTGGTTAATGGTGTAAATGATGTGATCAGTAATGCTGTTTTAACTGTGTTCACCTGGGTAATGGTGTAAATGATGTGATCAGTAATGCTGTTTAACTGTGTTCACTTAGTTAATGGTGTAAATGATGTGATCAGTAATGCTGTTTAACTGTGTTCACCTGGTTAATGGTGTAAATGATGTGATCAGTAATGCTGTTTTAACTGTGTTCACTTAGTTAATGGTGTAAATGATGTGATCAGTAATGCTGTTTTAACTGTGTTCACCTGGTTAATGGTGTAAATGATGTGATCAGTAATGCTGTTTTAACTGTGTTCACCTGGTTAATGGTGTAAATGATGTGATCAGTAATGCTGTTTTAACTGTATTCACCTGGTTAATGGTGTAAATGATGTGATCAGTAATGCTGTTTTAACTGTGTTCACCTGGTTAATGGTGTAAATCATGTGATCAGTAATGCTGTTTTAACTGTGTTCACCTGGTTAATGGTGTAAATGATGTGATCAGTAATGCTGTTTGTTTTCCTGCACTAGTTGAAGTTTATCCCTGTTCAACACCACCATCTTCCAGTAAGTTGCTGCCAGGTGGTGTGTGTGTTTTTTTATTCATAATGTATATTGTGTATGTTGGGCATGTAAATTAATTAATTTATTTATTGTACATTTATTGACCGGGCTAGTCCGACTGGATATATGTCCATTTTCAGCAGAGGCCCGCGGAGAAAAGCTCCAACAATGAACATGACAGCTAATTACATTTCATTAAATTTATACATGAAAGTATATAATAGTTCATTACATTTCTTTACAATATATACATGACAGATGCAGATAGAGAATTCATTTGAATAATGCAACAGAGAAATCATATACAAAGGCATAAGTCTGACATGTTGATGGACACAGTTCATGGGCTAACAGTGACCTACAAACTTAGTACAGTAAAAAGTGTCATGTGACCTAGAGATAAAGGAAAGAGTCAGTCAGGGTAAGTACAGGGGCATAGCCAACATGTATTGAGGTATCTGTTTTTGAAATGGGTTATAGATTAAACCAAAGTAAGATCAGTAGGCAGTGAGTTCCAGGTTTTGCCAGTGGAGTTAGAGAACAAGGAGTCACTGGCTCTGTTGTAGGTTTTAACTATTTGTACTAGTGATCTGTTGGATGAGCGGAGGGTCTTAAAGTTATTGTATGGGGTAATAAATTTATTGATTATGGGAGTATTAGGCTGATAAAGAATCTTATGTGCAATTATAATTTGGTTGTATAGGAGTTGGTTAGACAATTCTAACCATCCTAATTGAACCAAGTTATTACAGTGGTGGGTTCTGTATGCAGCTCCAATGATGAATCTAGCAATGTTATTATAGGAGTTTGCCAATTTGTTGAGGTCATTTTTACTAAAGTTTGTAAATATGGGGGAGGTGTAAAGGAGGACAAAGAGTAAGTGGGTACGGGTAATACTAGTCCTAGCTAATGGGGTAAGGAAGGGCTTAATCCTATATAGGGAGCCAAGTTTTTTATTGACTATTTTTGTAGTATTGTTAATATGCACATCAAACTTAAGGTTGGTATCAATTAATACCCCTAGTAGTTTGGTAGAGGGATCAGGAGATATGATGGTACCGTTGTTTGATTTAACAGTAAAGGTAAGTGGGGAGGACCTACAGGTTGGAGAGAATAGTAATGGTTTTGTTTTCTTAAGATTCAGTATGAGTCAGCAGTTAAGGAGCCAATTTTCATCTATGTTAAACACATTTTGGGTTAGAATCTGTACATCAGGGGGGGGGGTGGCTCACCATATTAGTGTAGAATCAGCTGCATATTGAATACAGGTGGCTTATGGAATAACTGAGTGCAGGTCATTAATAAAAATAGAAAATAGAAGATTATACGAGTGGTATGTGTATGTCATTATATACATCATTTATGCAGACTCCGTGAAGGATACATACAGTGCATCTCATGTAAAGTCATTATTCTTTGTAACATTATATATATATATATATATATATATATATATATATATATATATATATATATATATATGTCTTTGATAGCCATCATGTGATGTGGGCACATTGTGCTGATGTATGTCTTTGTATCTTGTAACACATCAACTATCTGTAGCATCCAGCAGCTCAAACAGTGATCATGATGTTGTTCATGATGTGTCTCAGCATGGTAGTATGGCCCCTGGCACAGAGGACCTTGAGTTATTTGGAGAGTGTCCATACATGAGGATGACATGGATGTTGTAGCAGATGTAGCTTCAAATGTAGAGGTCCACTTGTCTAGCCATTCAAAGGATGCTGCCACAGTGGATGTTGTACAGGGTGAAGCCATTGACCAACACAGCACAGCTGACAGCATTGCTGCTGGCAGTTCCACACAACAACCAGACAGTGTGTCATGGCAGACAGAGACAAGCAGAAGTTGTGCATGGCCAGGTGTCAGAGGGTGTCCATCTCCTGCTGCAGGCAAATGAATGGTGACAACATCGGCATTGTTCTTGACATCCATGCACTTACCCGTGCCGCAGATCATGTGGAGCACCAGCTACATGTAATGCAGGAAGGACAATAACACAGACACAGTGATATTATGGCTGCATTGGTCACTCAGAATGAGAGTCTACTAGCTGTGAAATGGTCAGTAGAAACCCTGGCCTCTACAGTATTGCAGCAGTGTCGTAGTACCAGCAGGATTCTGCATTCTCTGATTGTGCTCAGCTGATCACAACCTGGGTGAGACAGGCCACCTGTCCACAGAACCACCCCTGGCCATTGGGAATTACTGTCTGTGGTCTAACCTGCACAGAGTTCAATTGTCAGCCCAACCGCTGTAGTCATACCTGGCACAAGAATTTTCAGTCATGCACCTTCATCTCAACATGGTGTTGTAACCCCATCCATTTCCTTTGTGGAGCAACCAGGTCAAGATGTGCCTGCACATGGTTGGGGCAGAGTGGAACATGCTGTGAGAAGTCAGCAAGGTTGCTCTAGACTGCATTAGAGTGTCCCAACAGTGCTGTACACATAGCTAGCTCATATTATTGAAATACCACTGTACTGTGATATGTCTTCTAAATTTAAAACTTTTGCATTATGTCCTACGTGATTTCTTTTTTTCATGTTATCATATTGTAGAGATATGTATGTGTAGCACTGATGTGTGTCCCTTATTATTTTACATACAGTAATACAACAATCTGAGTGTGTATGCATACCTGTGCTAGTTGTGCCCTGAGTTAATGATCCTTATTGTGACACATTTGCAGATGTTCATGTTGGAATATGCTCTGATTATGATATTATGTGTGATGCTCAGTGTGTACATCTAGTGGGTACTGCCATTAGATGCAATCTGTGCTGCTGTAGTGGGGCAACACCTGAACATCAATGTGCAGTCTGTGTACTCATGTACATGTGGCTTGTCATGACTCAAAGATTTAGGTCATACACTTCCATGTTGCCTGGCCCTGCACTTGTGGTCACACCCTATGTTGCCTATGCCTGTGACTTCTGCTCCCTTTGCCCTCCTGCTCCTCCTCTGATACCTCTGGTATGTCCTCCCCAGATGTTTGGGGCTCTTGGGATAGTTCATCCACACCTGCAGCTGGAAGGCTGCCATGTGCTCTAGCATGTTGTGCAGCATGGCACACACCATTATCATCTATGTTGCCTTTTTAGGTGTGTATTGTAATGCACCCCATGATGTCTCCAGACTTCTGAGCCTAGCTTTCAGTACAGAAAACCAATACTCTGTGGTGTTTCTGGTCATTGTATCTGCTATAGTACAGGCCTCCTGTGCAGGGTTTGATGATTTCATGGTAGGGGGGTCATAAGCCACAGATCAAGTGGATAACCACAGTCATCTGTTGTGAGGAATAAAAACACTTTAGGTCAGAATGGATGTTGTTGTGAGGGGTATCCTTAACTTGTATCATTGTACTTACCAGAATCAGTCCCTCAGGTATTTCACCTTGCTGGAGTGTAGCCCTCAGTCCACTTTCCCTGCAAATGGTAGCAGCATCATGGACACTTCTAGGGTGTGTTGCCATGATGTTTGTTATACTGCCATCTGCTGCACACACAACTTAGCAGTTGCTAGATGGCCATCTTTTTTATGTGTTGGCCTGCTTCAGGATGCACTGGTGTCTTGATAGGTATGTATATGCAATCTGTTGCACCAAGTACATGTGGTAAGTTATAGAACTGGTGTATTACATTCTCCACTGCATGAGGGTGGATGGAAAGAGTATGTAGCCATTCACCTTACTACACATTGCTTCCAGGAATTTTGCCAGTATATGACTGGCAGCTGTCTGTGATACTCCCACAGCATCCCCACATATCTCTGGATTGTCCCAGATGCAAGTGCACCCAAGCTGAGACACACTTTGGTTTCAAGGGGGATGGGATTTCCTCACAGGATCTGCACAGATGCGTGGGGTACACATGTTGCAGACAGTCTGCACCAGTTGTCTGTCTAGATGGTATCTGTTGATTATTTGCTGCTCCAACAACTGGTTTAGTTGCAGCCTTGCTCTGACACTAGCTGGCTGCCTTCTAGGGTACACAGCCTCATTTGTGCCTTGTGTATCTCTGCAGCCTCTTGCAGTATATTAACAGCAGGTTGCACTTTTATATATTTTTTAATGTTTTGCTACGGGTTTTGATGAAATCTGTAGTGTTCACTTAAATTCCTTGGGGTCCATAAAGTATGCACTGAGGATTGAAGAAACAGAGTCAGCATGGCTGTTTGTTGCATTTGATTTGCGTTGTGTGCACAATAGGTTTTGGAATCAGACTAGCATGTGCAGAATCACTAATAATCTTATGCTGAATACTTAAGGACTCAGTCTGGCTACAGCATGTCTTCTAGAATTGCATCCACACCAGGTGCAAGTCTTCCATCAGCATGCTGAGCTGTCCACAAACAGCTTCAATGAACTTTATGGAATCCAGCGCATTGTATACATTCATTTGGCCTGTGTTGTCACTGAAAATGGTCAATGGACCATCCCACAAACACATTTAACAAAAATAATAAATACATACATACATAAATTAAAAAATAAATAAATAAACATGCCTCAGTGCTGATTTAGAAAGTACAAAAGAAAGAAACATAAATGTGTAAGCAGAAGCATTTAATTCTCATAGGACTATAAATCTCTGCTGTGAAACAGCTTGAGAATGTATGAACAGCTATGGTCAAAACTGCTGTTAAAATTGTTGAAAACAGAGGATACTTTAGCATTTAATATGCATATAATGGTTCTACAGTTAGAAAAGCTCATAAAATTTTAAAAGAGCCTAGGTCAAATCCAAAGCAGTTTAAATCCTTACAGGATATACAAAACAATGCTGTATTTATGTATCATACTGTTCTCATTTATTCAGGGCCAGATCATTTTAACAGGTGGCTGAAGGTACAAATGATGCAGCTGATTCAAATCCAAAAGTAAGAAATAACGTTTTTCAGCAAAGTAATTAAATTCCTGTTTTAGGCGAATTTAGCTGGCCTTCAGACTCATCATCATCATCATTAACTTTATCTTCCCATTCTTATGGAATATCCAGCAGTGTAATATAGTGGCTACATCACATCAGGTCACGCTGGCTATGCATAACATGCAACACTAATTGGTCCTGCATAAAATCATAAGGACTTTTTCTTTTAATATCAAACATTTGGACCCCTCCCACCTGAGTTATGGAAACTTCCAGCCTTGTTCGGATTATTTTAAAGCAAAATTGTGATCTACAGAGGAAGCATTTGCACAGGCTAATAGCATTGTAAGTCATGCAAAAAAGGGAAAACACTGGGATGGTTTCAATGTTTTTTTACATGCTTATTCAATTATCTCAGTGCCATGACTTAGAAGTTGTCAGAATTCTGAACATAAAGCACTTTGTTCATCATTCATTCTTTTTCTGACATATTTCATCCATTTCAGGTCACAGAGGACACAGGAACTATCCTAGCATCATGTAGGCCTAAGGCAGAGAACTACACAGGTAAGGCACCAGCACATCAGTGATGTACATACTTACACACACACACACACACACACACACACACACACACACACACACACACACACACATGAGCATGCACATACACACACACACACACACACACACACACACACACACACACACACACACACACACACACGAGCATGCACAAACACACACACACATACACACACACACTCAACCATGGCATGGACACTTATGTGCAATTTAAAGGATCACCAGTTCACCATCAACATGTATTTGAGATGTTTAAGAAAGCTAGAGCAAGTGAAGAAAACCATCATGAATAGAAGAAAATGCATGAATGCATCTAAATAATATTATGAGTCAGTCACTGAGTCTTATCCTTATACTGATCATATGCATGCCCAAATTCACCAATAACATTACCAACCTTTAAAAATAAGTCACTTTTCCTGTAACAACTGAGCCACTATACTTGCTCAATAATACCACAATACTGCAGCCTCAAGACATGTTTAAATCCCAACAGAGTTATAAGATAAATTCATATTTCTTCCACCCTTACAAAGTATCCTTTTAATCATAATAAAAATGAGTAATAACCAAAGTACTTCTTAGGCTAAGACATGACCATGGCACAAATATAAACAAAACCCCTCTGCACAAACTTGGGAAACCTTTACAACTCTGTATGATCTTGTCAAACAAACCTTTTGTAGACATAAGGTCAACCATTTCAAATACAAACAGCCATCCCTACTAAGGAAACATAGTTTTTTAGAAAAGGTGAACCTACTAACCAGGTATAAAACTACTGAAAACAATGCCATCTCAAGCACCATCTGCTACTCTTAAGGCCATTTTTCAAGCACCGACTTCAGCTACCCTCCAGATGCCAACACACACTTTCTTTCCCAGTCATCCTGTCCTCTCTTCCCTTCCTTGCACTCTATCCTTCTACACTAGAACAATATCTCCAAAAAGCATAGGATTATATAAAATGCAAAAAATCATCATCATCATTCTCTTTCGGCTTTTCCCGTTAGGGGTCGCCACAGCGGATCATCTCTTTCCATTTCTTCCTATCTTCTGCATCTTGCTCTGTCACACCAACCGCCTGCATGTCCGCTCTCACCACGTCCATAAACCTTATCTTAGGCCTTCCTCTATTCCTCTTACCTTTATTTTATAAGCATGCCCAAAGGCAGGAAGATAGGAGGAAGGTTAGGAGTGTAGCAGTGAGGGTAGGAACTTTGAATGTTGGCAGTATGACTGGTATAGGAAGAGAGCTAGCTGATATGATGGAGAGAAGGAAGGTTGATATATTGTGTGTGCAAGAGACCAGATGGAAGGGAAGTAAGGCCAGGTGTTTAGGAAACGGGTTCAAATTGTTTTATCATGGTGTGGATGGCAGGAGAAATGGGGTAGGGGTTATACTAAAGGAACAATATGCCAAGAGTGTTTTAGACGTGAAGAGAGTGTCTGACCGAGTGATGTTTATGAAGCTCGAAATTGATGGTGTAATGATGAATGTTGCTAGTGCATATGCTCCACAAGTTGGGTGTGCGATGGATGAGAAAGAGAAATTTTGGAGTGAGTTGGATGAAGTTGTGGTGAGTGTACCCAAGGGTGAGAGACTAGTGATTGGAGCGGACTTTAATGGGCATGTTGGTGAAGTAAACAGAGGGGATGAGGAAGTGATGGGTAGGTATGGTGTTAAGGAGAGGAATGCAGAAGGTCAGATGATTGCGGATTTTGCGAAAAGGATGGACATGGCTGTGGTGAATACGTATTTTAAGAAGAGGGTGGAGCATAGGGTGACGTACAAGAGTGGAGGAAGATGCTCACAGGTTGATTATATATTATGTAGGAGGGCCACTCTGAAGGAGATTGGAGACTGCAAAGTGGTGGCAGGGGAAAGTGTAGTTAAGCAGCATAGAATGGTGGTATGTAGAATGACATTGGTGATCAAGAAGAGGAGGAGGAGTCTGAAAGCTGTGCCAAGGATTAAATGGTGGAAGTTAAAAAAGGGTGATTGTGAAGTGGAGTTTAGGGAAGAGTTAAGACAGGCACTGGGAGGCAGTGGAGAGTTACCGAATAGCTGGGTAACTACAGCAGAACTAGTAAGGGTGACTGCTAGAAAGGTGCTTGGTGTGACATTTGGACAGAGGAAGGAGGACAAGGAGACCTGGTGGTGGAATGAGGAAGTACAGGAGAGTATACAGAGGAAGAGGCTGGCGAAGAAGTGGGATTGTCAAAGAGATGAAGAAAGTAGACATGAGTATAAGGAGATAAGGTGCATGGCAAAGAGAGAGGTGGCGAAAGCTAAGGATAGGGCATATGGAGAGTTGTACGAGAGATTGGACACTAAAGAGGGAGAAAAGGACCTGTACCGATTAGCAAGACAGAGGGACAGAGCTGGGAAAGATTGCAGCATGTAAGGGTGATAAAGGATAGTGAGGGAAAGGTACTCACAAGAGAGGGGAGTGTGTTGAGTAGATGGAAAGAGTATTTTGAGAGGCTGATGAATGAAGAGAATGAGAGAGAGAGAAGGTTGGATGATGTGGGGATAGTGAATCAGGAAGTGAAACAGATTAGCAAGGAGGAAGTTAGGGCAGCTATGAAGAGGATGAAGAATGGAAAGGCTGTTGGCCCAGATGACATACCAATGGAAGCATGGAGGTGCTTAGGAGAAATGGCAGTGGAATTCCTAACTAGATTGTTTAATGAAATTTTGGAAAGTCAGAGGATGCCTGAGGAGTGGAGAAAAAGTGTTTTGGTACCTATCTTTAAGAATAAGGGTGATGTGCAGAGCTGCAGTAACTACAGAGGGATAAAACTGATTAGTCACAGCTTGAAGTTATGGGAAAGAGTAGTGGAAGCAAGGTTAAGAATGGAGGTGATGATTAGTGATTAGCAGTATGGTTTCATGCCAGGAAAGAGCACTACAGATGCAATGTTTGCTCTGAGAGTGCTGTTGGAGAAATACAGAGAAGGTCAGAAGGAGTTGCATTGTGTCTTTGTAGACTTAGAGAAGGCATATGACAGGGTGCCTAGAGAAGAGTTGTGGTATTGTATGAGGAAGTCGGGAGTGGCAGAGAAGTACGTAAGAGTGGTACAGGATATGTACGAGGGTAGTGTGACAGTGGTGAGGACTGCAGTGGGAGTGACAGATCCGTTTAAGGTGGAGGTGGGATTACATCAAGGATCAGCTCTGAGTCCTTTCTTATTTGCAGTGGTGATGAACAGGTTGACAGATGAGATCAGACAGGAGGCCCCGTGGACTATGATGTTTGCAGATGACATTGTGATCTGTAGTGAGAGTAGGAATCAGGTTGAGGAGACTCTGGAGAGGTGGAGATATGCTCTAGAGAGCAGAGGAATGAGGGTCAGCAGGGCTAAGACAGAATATATGTGTGTAAATGAGAGGGAGGGTAGAGGAATGGTGAGGATGCAGGGAGTAGAGTTGGTAAAGGTGGACGAGTTTAAGTACTTGGGATCAACAGTTCAGAGTAATGGTGAATGTGGAAGAGAGGTGAAGAAGAGAGTACAGGCAGGGTGGAATGGGTGGAGAAGAGTGTCAGAAGTGATTTGTGACAGACAGGTATCAGTAAGAGTGAAAGGGAAGGTCTACAAGAGTGTAGTGAGACCAGCTATGTTATATGGGTTGGAGACAGTGGCATTGACAAAAAGGCAGGAGGCAGAGCTGGATGTGGCAGAGTTAAAGATGTTAAGATTTGCAATCGGTGTGACTAGGATGGATAGGATTAGGAATCAGTATATTAGAGGGTCAGCTCATGTTGGACAGTTTGGAAACAAAGCAAGAGAGATGAGATTGCATTGGTTTGGACATGTGCTGAGGAGGGATGATGGGTATATTGGGAAAAAGATGCTAAGGATGGAGCTGATGGATTTATATAAAATGCAAAAAATAGAGTCACAAAACCATTTATGCATTGCCAGTACCCAGACTCATACTGTACTCTCTTCTCAAGAAGGACAAAGTGGTCAGTTCCAGGTAAATTTATGGGTACCTGCTCAATCATCCAGGTTTAATTTGAAGGATTCTATGGTGCAGCTTTGTTTAACTTGCTGGAGAAATTTGTTCATGGGGTGTGCTAAGTGTTGGGTAATAAATTTGTCTCTCCAGCTCATTTCATTGGTGGAGATTTAAATCCATAGTTCTGCTATTAGAACCTTTTCTCAAATTCCCAAAGATGCCCTACAGGTTTGGATAACCTTAATGCCATTTATTTATCATTGCAAATACTTTTTTTTACTACTCCTGTGCACCATATCTATAACCTTTGCCTAACTAAAAGCATCATGTCTAGATGTCTAGATAGCACTAAAGTAATATTTTCCAGAACAGCTAAAAATAGAAAATACCTCACACTTTCAATCAATTTCCATTCCCTCACTTTTGGTAAAATTCTAGAAAAAATTCAAGTACAATCAACTCCCAGAATATATTCAACAATGCCATATCCTCACATTAAAGCCACATGGCTTCTGGCCAGGTCAAAGTACCATGATTGCTCTATGCACTCTAACCAATGAAATCTTACTAAACATGGACAAAGTCAACCTTACTGGAGCTCTCCTTATTGTCCTCACTAGGGCCTTCAGACTTATGGACCATACCCTCCTTCTTCACAAACTGCAAGGAATGGGAAATAGCCCAGAGACCTCTGCCTGGTTTTAAAGACTTCCTAGCTAATTGACATGGTCAACATAGGCTCATCAGTTTCAAAATCAGCCTTCCGTCAAGGCTCCATTCTTGCCCCTGTGCTTCTTTCAACCCTTATTAACAAACTGGCATATGACCTACCAAACATACATCTGATTCATTACACTGATGATATGGTCATATTCAGCTCTCGCTCCCCTCACTATGGAATTCAAACCCGACCTGAATCAGACTTGCATGCCCCTAACATTTGGCAAGTCAAACATAAGCTACTAATTAACCCAACTAAAACTAAAAGTATGCTCTTTGATAGCACCTCACAAACTGGAAAATCCCTAATGTCTCTCAACATCAAGGACATTAACAGTACTCTAATAGAAATAATAGTCTCCTTCAAATATCTCAGGATCTGACTAAACTAAATCCTCAACTTTCATACCCACATAGATGAAAAAATTCTGCCCTTCTGGTCCAGAAAAATCTCTATCTAGCTATTTCAGCTTAAGTGGCAAACTGGCATAGGAAAACTAGCTCAACTCAAATATGGGTTTCCCATGATAGCCACTGCTTCTAATAAAAACACATCCGCTCTGCAAACCATCTCAAACAAATTATGGAAATTTACCCCCTCACACAAGCATCACTGTACAACTCTTTCCAAAGCCATCTTATCACACATTCCCCCTCACACAAGCATCACTGTACCACTCTCTCCAAAGCCAGATTATCACACATTCCCCCTCACATGAGCATCACTGTACCACTCCCTCCAAAACCAGTTATCACACATTCCTCCTCACACAAGCATCACTGTACAACTCTTTCCAAAGCCATCTTATCACACATTCCCCCTCACACAAGCATCACTGTACCACTCTCTCCAAAGCCAGTTTATCACACAGTCCCCCTCATATGAGCATCACTGTGCCACTCTCTCCAAAGCCAGCTTATCATACATTCCCCCTCACATGAACATCACTGTACCACTCTCTCCAAAGCCAGCTTATCATACATTCCCCCTCACACAAGCATCACTGTACCACTCTCTCCAAAGCCATCTTATCACACATTCCCCCTCACACAAGCATCACTGTACCACTCTCTCCAAAGCCAGATTATCACACATTCCCCCTCACATGAGCATCAATGTACCTCTCCCTCCAAAACCAGTTATCACACATTCCCCCTCACACAAGCATCACTGTACCACTCTCTCCGAAGCCAGTTTATCACACATTCCCCCTCATATGAGCATCACTGTACCACTCTCTCCAAAGCCAGCTTATCATACATTCCCCCTCACATGAGCATCACTGTACCACTCTCTTCAAAGCCAGCTTATCATACATTCTTCCTCACACAAGTATCACTGTACCACTCCCTCCAAAGACAGCTGGTTACTCATCAGACATAGAGCTGGCCTACTACTAGGATCACGTTTTTTCATACTCTCACACCTTGACTCATTTGTGCCTCTTGCAGCAAAATTTTCCACACAAAAAAAAAAAACACATGCCCTACAGACTCAAGTAGGTCTTCCAAACAAGTTCCGCCCTGCAGACTCCACTAAGCAAACTTCATTGCACTGAGCAGTTCTTACACCTAAACTGCGGGAATCCTTGCTTTCTTACCTCAAGGACTTATTCACATACTCTAAATTTGAAAAGCAATTCACATCATATCCTCATAGCAAATTTCAGTGTAGGTGCCACACCAGCTAACCACCAATAGCCTATTCTAACTGTTGCACAGTCCTCTGTTAACCATTCCCTCTCTTCAGGCTTGATCCCCTTCATACATAAATTATTTATAACATGTTCATAGGTTCACAGGCTGTGACTAGACTAATGACCACTAGGGCCCTTACAAGCCTAGCTGCATACCCCAAACCATTTGGGTCTTGAGTATCATGGCTGTCTATATGAAGGGGGGGCTTGTTAGTAGGGAGGTACCTAAGGATTTATAGGGGGTGATATTAGTTAGGGCAATACTTTTCTTGTTGACATAAGAAACATTGGGACCAGCCCAGGGGGAAATTTAAAATTTCCCATCCAATTGTCAAAGTTTTGTTTGAATAGACAGGTTAAACCTCTGTGGATGGAGAGCCTATTCCATAGTGCGGGGTTTTTTGGGACACACATTTGTCTCTCCAGCATGATCTATTTATGTCACTAGCAAAAGTCAGATCTTTGGATTTAGTGTTTCTGGTATTGCTTGTTTTGCACATGTGCAACAGATCCATCAGTGTAGGGTGTGGGAAAGCCTTGTAAGCCAGACAAAGATCCCTCTCAGCAGCTTATAGGTGACCGAATAGAGACAGAACCTTTAGGCGATCAGTATAGTACAGAGGATTCATGCCCTGATTTCTTCTTGTGGGAATCCTTTGTGGGCATTCCAACTGTTGCAAGTTTCAAGTTAGATACATGCCAAAGGGAGCACTGTATTCAGTGATAGTTCTGATAAGTGGAGTGGTACTATAACTTTATTGGACCTGGATGCCATAGAATGATTTTCTTATTATCTTAGCTACTTGTTGGTCAAAGGCCAAATTGCTGTCTACATACGTTTCCAGATTCCTTACTACTGGGTCAACACTTAGGGGCATTTTAATGATGGAGTAATTAGCCTGAGTTGACAGTATCCCAAAGGGCATTATAATGCATCTTTTGGCATTTAGTTTTAGGCCACTGCTTTGGCACCAGTCATTTGTCTGTGTTAAACCCACTCGCAAGATGTTGGTGACTTGGGAGGAACGTACAATAGCTTCCAATTTACTATAATTTTCAGACTTGGTGAGCCAGAGGCCTTGAGCATTAGCCTTGACTTCCAAGTAGTAGATGCCTCAGTGGAGCAGACCCAGCATGGAACCCTGGGGTACAGTGGTGGTGACCTGTTTCTCTGCGTGGAGGTGGTCTCACCGATCTTTGCTTTTTGGGTCCTGTCTGTGAGCCAGCTGACAATCCAGTGAATTATATACAGATTTATACCTAGGCTAGCTCAGAGAGCTCATCAACAATGTCTGAGTAGGGTGATGATTATAATAATAATTCCCTGGTGAGAATGACTAAGATAATACCACAGATAATTTGAAGGGACCCTTGTGTGGGATAAAGCATTTAGGAGTTGCCTCTATCCATTAGTAGAACAGGGGGCAGTCCATGGGTACATTTTCTTTTATCAAATCCATATATCCAAGTTGTGCTTGAATATGGACAGGAATTATTATTGCAGTCTTAAAAGTACTTAAGGCCCCAGACCTGGGTAGCCTCCTTTCTGAGTTTCATGAACTCATACCTGCACCCCTTAAGATTCTACTTTTGCTGGTACACATTGATGTCATAAGAATCTGAGACATACCTGGTGCCATGATAAAGAGGGATGGGGTTAGGGGGAGGACAGGGTGAAGGGGTAATCACCTTGGATGCAAAGTGTTAGTGCAATTGAGAGTTACTGTAGCAGTACTGAAATACTGGTACAGAAGACATTCTTGCTCTTCATACAAAGAGCTGATAGATGGGGGGGGGTAGCCTGCTGTAGAATCCAATGCATCCTACATTCAGCTGAAGTCTATATTTTTTAATGCTTTTCTCTTGAAGAGCTAAGAGGTGAATGGATTTGACTGTAAAGAAGTCAATGGACCAGTCTGTGTCCTACAGTCAGTCCAGTCAAAGTCCTTTTTATGGTCTTCATATGAAGAGCCAAGGATATGGGGCAGGATTTAAGAGACCAGTTACTGGGCACTAGGTGAACCAGCTACAGCTCTCAGCACCATGCATGGGGCTTGGTCATAGAATGAGGAGGCAGAATACTCCCCAGCTAACCCATCATTATTGTATATCTCAGGTAGCTTGTACTCATGTTTACTATGGTTGCATGGCCAGCAGAGTGAGAAGACAAAAATACTAGCTGGTCATTATGATGGCTGAAGGTTAGCAGAAGGACAGAAAAATATTTCTAATAACAGAAGTTTTAGTTAAACAAGAAAAAGATATTGAGGTGGTAACTCTTAAAAGCTTATATCTGGAGATAATGATTACAAGATTTGTATGTGCCTTTGGCAACGTATCTCACAAAAATTCAGTCATTGTACAGAATTCATAAACATCAGTGTGATCAAAGTTTAGCTCATGAATATCAGTGTAAATATGCTGGGGAAGTCTGTCTCAAGCAGCTTGTAAGTATCTTTTATCTATGTTAATCAATTCGTGTCAGTTAATATACAGTTTTTGACAACAGGTCTGAAAGAAAAATTAAGAAAAATCAGATGGAGTGGAATTAAAATTATCTGTAGTAAAATGATTTAATTTCCCCCAAACTATGTTCATACAGTTTCTGCAATTTATTATGAATGTCATAATTTGTATAAAAATAGTCCACAGAATAGCAGCAGGCAAATAACTAAAAAGTATAAGAACAAAATAAAACACTGTGTCAGTACAGAGTTAGTAGATTTATTGAACCCAAAGCCAGTAGTAAGCGCTTTCGTCTTTCCCTTAGAGACTTCTTCAGACTATGGCTTTGTAAATACAAATCATACATTTATACTTGAATGGCTCATTAGCCAATTAACATTTTAAAAACACAGTATCATTAAAGCATTTTACCATATTACATAAATATATCTAAAACTATCTAAAACTAACTATATCAATGTTTCAACCCCTTCCTTTTTAAATACATAATAAATTATTCCCTATTATTTAGTCCTGGAGGGGAAACAAGCATTTAATTTCACTTGCCAACAGTATTCCAAACATCCCAGTTCTTCCTCAACATTTACTATGTTAACATTAGGGTGTGGAGCTTCTAAAACCATACATCTAAAATTTATTTTACATTTTTTCTCAACATAATGTTTACTCATAGCATTTTTCATATCTGCATGAGTAATGACATAATTATGTTCATAAATTCTTCTGTATAGTTGTCTCTTTGTTCTCCCCACATAAAATGAACTACATTCTAAGCAGATTAATAAATAAACTACATTTTTTGCTTTACATGTAAGCCTCCCTGGGACCTGTACTACTGTTTTGCCCACTAGCAATTCATTGCTGTCAGTATATAAATATTGACAATAGTTACAATTGTTTTATCATCCCTTTTCTTACCTCAGCTTCTTTAACTTTATTCAGTTTACCTTGAAAATAATCTTTAAAGTTCTTAGCCCTTTTTTGCACAAACTTGGGTTCATTTCCTATTTTCTCAATAATCTCTCTATTTCCTTTCAAAATCCCCCAATTTCTCCTTACAATATTTTTTATTGCATTTGCATCTGTACTATTTTGTACTGCTAGTGCTGTTGTGTAGCTCTTAGCTCTATTATCCCCTTCATTATTATTAACAATACTTACAAAATTTTTTCTTTTTGTACTGCGGTGGTGGTGCTGCGGTAGCGTTGTCGCCTCACAGTTAGATGTTGCCCGTTCGATTCTCAGTTAGAGCGCCTTCTCTGTGGCAACATGCGTGAATGGGCGTTCCTTCATTGAAGGTTGTGCGTTAGGCCCGGCAAGCCAGCATGTAAAACTCCACTGCCAATCATTAGCGGACCGGAGTTCCGCTCTGGTGACCCCTAACCGGGAAAAGCCGAAAGACACAAACAAACTAAATTTTTTCTTTTTCTTACTTCTTCAGTGAACAACCTTTCTACTTCTACTTGCGGGTATCCTCTTATTTCCATTCATTTCGAAGCTTCTAACTTCTGCAAAATACAGAAAAATTCCCTCCACGACTAAATAATAGGGAGGAATGTATTATGTATTTAAAAAGGAAGGGGCTGAAACATTGATATAGTTAGTTTTAGATAGTTTTAGATATATTTATGTTGTTGTTGTTGTTGTGTCTTTCGGCTTTTCCCGGTTAGGGGTCGCCAAAGCAGAACTCCGGTCCGCTAATGATTGGCAGTAGATTTTTACGTGCCGAGTTGCCAGCTCTGATGCACAACCTTCAACAAAGGTACGCCCATTCAAGCATGTCTCCACACAGAAGATGCTCTAGCTGAGAATCGAACAGGACAACGGCTTACTGTGAGGCGATAACGCTACCGCAGCACCACCATATTTATGCAATATGGTAAAATTTTTAATGATACCGTGTTTTTAAAATGTTAATTGGCTAATGAGCCATTCAAGTATAAATGTATGTTTTGTATTTACAAAGCCATAGTTTGAAGAAGTCTCTAAGGGAAGAGATGAAAGCGCTTACTACTGGCTTTAGAGTCAATAAATCTACTGACTCTGTCCTGACACAGCGTTTTATTTTGTTCTTGTATAAAAATAGGTCTTACACTTCTCCAACTATCCCATTAGGCAGGCCCTTGGCTCTACTACCTTTTGCTTTATCTGCAGAATTCCCAGTACAGTTGTTTAGGGTATCCTTTCAAGATCAAAATCATTCCATATTTCATTGTTTTTTTTATAATATTTGTTACTGGTTTCTATTCTTCAGTCCGTTTACCAATTCTGCAAGCTACTTTTCTTAGCTTCACTAATTTGGCAGTATATAAACTACATAGAAGTAATAGATGTGACCGCTTCATTATACTCCAGCTATAGATATTTATTGTTTATCTATTATTGATTAGGGCTGGATTCATTAACAGCAGCACTAAGTGCTGGTATGGGGCAAAAAGCACCTCCAACATGATAGCATGCTATTTGGTACTCACCAAATGGCTCTACATATCATGTAAAGCCTCAAAACTGAGAAATAGCATAAAGAACCAGATCACATGCTAATTAACCAAGCCAACATGGTGGAGTTATTCAGGAAGCTAGAAAGCAATGGGGTGCACTCAGTATTCACATTCGCCCTGAACTCCAAAAATCTTTGTAATACAGGCATGATTACACTTAGAAAAAAATGTTAAGGATTTCTGCTACTATCATTATGCTGTATGCACAACAGGCTTTAAATCAAAGTGCTGCAGCACCTGTCAGACTTGTGGCAAGAAGACAAAGAAGAAGGGTGTTTAGACCCAGTTTGACTTATCATGGACTACATAGCATAGAAATTGCAGAATAATACAAGGTGGACTGGGAAGCACAGAGAACTATGCAACCTCTGCCGTCCCCACCTCATGCCGCAGAGAAATCATGGGTAATCCATCCTAGAGGAAACAAAGGTTTACACTGAAAACCTTGAAACTGCATCAGTCGACCAGCATATGGTTGAATGGCAGTGTTCACGCTGGCAGAATGTTGAAACAAAATGTATCGAAAACACTACAGTAGACAGGTAGTGTAGTTCGAGTATTTGGGTTCGACATTGTGCAGGGAGATTGCAGTTCACTGAGGAAGAGGGAATTAACCCATTTCCTCACTGTAGTACAATCTTGGAGTTGGTATATTTAATGTGCAGGGGGTGTGGGGGGGCAGCCCCCCACATGGGGGGGTGCAGGGGGCCTAGACCCCCTGCAAAATAGCAGAATTAATGATCCATTGACTGTAGATTGTAACAGTACATTAATGTGCATAGCAGGACGTGAGTGAAGTCACCTAAAGACACACCGGCATCAGGGGAGTGTTGACAACAGGCCTCCACTGACAAACTTTCCTATGTGGCATCTCACCCTCATGATGGGTTTGGGAAGAATCAATCAGTCTGCAAATGGAGTTACTACAGTGCCCTGATCAACTCTGTCACACTCAGACTTTTCTATATCAGAGGGCTCCATGTCATGGGTATGCACTGGCATATTGAGTGTGTCCGAAATATGGGCAGGGGATGTGGCAACCACAACCTCAGTGTCAGACTGACCCTCTGCACCCACAGACTGTACCTCTTCATCACCATCATCATCAGAGTTTCTTATACTCTGATACTAGGTGGTAGGAGTTCCACAGTTTCACTTTCATGATCACCTATAATAACAAGAAATAACAAGGCAAAGAGAGAGAAAGAGGGAATGAAATTTATCAAAACCTTGTTAGATAAAAGGTATGTTAAGCTATAATAGATGCTTAAGCAATGCAAATACTACTCTCAGACCTACATCTACCTTACATATGTTAATAACAATAACATATGTGTGCTTACCATGTGCTGGTGGTCTTGCAGACTGCAATCTAGATGTCCCTGTATGTAAGGAAGTGAAAGAAAAGAAGGCTGATAAGTATCACAATGCAGATGAAACAAGAAACAGAGGACAGTTCTCTTTACATGTGCAGATTAAGAATAATCTCATACAAAAATCTACTGATCAGTTGAATCCCCCAATCTCAGGCCTCCTCCTCCTCTGTCTCTAGTACGGTGTTATCTAATGCACACTTATTGCTGGCTCTAGATATATCAGATATATAAGATATACACATGTAAAGATATGTTTTTGTTTTGCATACCTGGAAGTTCTGCTTGAGGCACTCTGGGTCTGTTGTCTGCATCTGATTGTGACATGCTGGGTCTGTTGTCCACATCAATATCAGTGATTCTGTGTGAGCCCTCTGCCAACTATCTGGATCTCTGACAGAGGACATGAAGTCCTCAGTTTCAGTTAGTGGTAGTTTGGTAGCAGGATCACCCCTAGTACCCATCTGTTCCCTGGCGTCTGCAGCCTCCCTGCATTGGGCAGAGATTATAATATAACTTGGCCTGTTTTGTATCTTGTAGTAAGCTCTCCCATGCCCATTGACAGCACTGATGCCATTGACCACTTGCTGCCATATCCTGACTCAAGCGGATTTGTCACCTCTAACGCTCCCTTAGAGAAAAGCTCCATGGCAATGGAAGGCCTGGATAAGGACCTCATTTTCTGCATCAGTGAATGATGGCTTGCAGGGTATGGATTTCTTAGGTACCATATCCCTGTATAAGATGAAACAGAAAACAGACACAAAATTAAATTTATAATATACAGACAGGGTGGCTGTGAACTCACTTATGTATGAATGTATGCATCCATCATGCATACAACAACTGAAAATGTAATGCTCCCCATGGCTGCAAACAAGTTAAGACAGCGTCCCATAACCAAAATATTCATAAGATAACAACAAATATAACCATTCTGTAATGTGGACAGCAGTTGTTTAACTGTGTAATACATTGAAGAATCAACAATACTAATTTACAATAGACAAGTAGAAAATGAGAAATTATTATACTGGTGAGGAAGGCAGACAGGTAGATATCACAACCTTAACACATTTTTGGAATGTATAAGTAAAAATACCTGACCTCTCTATGACGTTATACTACACTCTTCTGCAATAACTGTTCAAATTCTCAGAAAATAAAATGTATTCTTTACCAAACATTATAATGCAGACAAATACCTGATATACATAGGCTATGCCAACAGTAAAGGATAAAGAAAATGCAGACAAATAAAAAGTGGTTGCATTGGGCATTGCAATCCACCATTAATATTAAACTTAAAGCATTTTGTAATAAATAACAACATACCTTGACAAGAAAGCAGATTAGAAAGTAGATAAATCTCCTCAAATTGTGTATTTAGCAATATCAAGCTATTTGGATCAAAACAGACTCCCCACTACTATTAACTACATGATTACCTTTATATAGTGCATATTCAGCCCTCTGAGCACTATGAGTATACAAATTAGTTGTTACATCATTAACATTCCTGAATACCACAATTTGCACTAACTGCAGGGAAATTAAAAATGGTGTAAAGAGCAACATAACTGCATGCACATGCCCTAACACTGTAAGGATGAGCATTGAGAAGTATTACCTGATAATGGTTTGAAGGTGTCTATGATTAGCCTGACTGCAGGAACAACCAGTATTTGAGTCTCCCCCTCTTTGATGTATGCTTACTGAGGGTCTGTCAGGGAGAAGAGACTTACCAAAAAGGCTGAAAGTAGATTGACGGAGTTAGAAGAAGAACATTCCTAACATTCAAATACTATTTTAATGATCACAGTTACTGCCTGTTATTAAGAAATATTGTGTATATTCAAGGGAGTATATTAAGTATTGATATAGATACCATATGAAATGAAAATGAGATAGCATTGCTCTTAGGAAAACACAGATAAGGGAATGAGGCATCATACAGAAAAAGAGGAATAAACATGCAGGATTTGCACTCTTTGTTTAACTCATTACATCTGAGTGACACTTCCAGATGCATCTGCAATTAACTCATACTGACACTTATAGGAGTCAAATATTGCTTCGACATATTTGTATCAATAATTCCAAAACCGTGCCATGTACAAGGTTTTAAAAGATTTCATCTTAAAGCTTACAGAATGGCAAGCTCAACTGCATTAATATTTGACATCTGTCCTCTGGAGGTAAATAGATATTAACTGTTGTTTCTATTATATTAATTTATAGATATCATTTTCACATTTTTCTAAATATCTCAACAACCAAGTTATGCAGATAGGAATCCTTAGCCTCATATGAAAGCTCTCAGCTAGATGAATAAAATGTTGCTGACAGTATGTGTATAACTTGAGTGGTTGCTGAGATATTGTAAGTTATTTACAAAACATTACAAATGTAATAGTTACTGTATTTACTGTGCCTTATAAAATTTGGTTTAAGACCCAGAAACTAAAGAATACTACCACGATAAAAATAGTTTGTGCTCAAGAGTTTGCCATTTGGACTTCTTTCATAACCCCTATGGTTCCAGAGATGTGAACATTTGTTTGAAATGCAAGGACATAATTTGACTCTGCCAAAAGGCTTAGGCTCCACCCCATTGGAAGTGGCAGTGCAAAACTTCCTGAGCTCCATTGGAGTAAATGAGTTAATATTGTGTGAGTACATGGGTATCCTAACTTTTACCACTATCCTAATCATTCTGGCAAATGTGAAAAGACAACTTTCATAACTTGTTTCATTTACACTTTCAATGTGACTTGATACAATGTCACATTTTGAGTACATCTAAACTCTTTTTCCGCTTGCTAATTTATATATTTGTCTGAGGTAAATATGGGAAATAATCATAAATGATTGTTCTTAATACCCTGGTTTGATAGTTCAAATCCATGCAGGTTCCTTTTGCAAGATAAAATTTATGAAATATAAGAAAGGTACATTTAAAGTACTTGTTTCAAATTGTGTCTTTTTCTCCTTGATCAATTGCATGCCATTTGGCATTGTACTCCACTGACTGGCAGCAGTCAGTTTCAGTGAACAGCAGTTCACTTCCCAAGGGAAAAATGACAAATTTAATTTGGAATGCTGTCAATAGCCCAATTGAGACTGGCATTGGTGCACTTTACTCAGCACAATGGACAGTACTGAGGGAAGAAATTCAAGCTGTCACATACCTATCTCTGTGGCATAAGGTGCAAATATATTGAGCTTAGAGAATCTGTACAGATGATGCAGGGTTCTTAACCTGTTCACACTGTGGTGAATGAATGAGTTGAGTTGGGAAACTCAAGTAATGTCAGTATTGAGTAAACCTAACAGATAGATAAGTCATTTGAAATTATGTCACTATTAATTGTGTATGCTGTTTGAAAAAGAAAATATTTCTGCTTTTCCCTGTCCCTTTTTCCATTCCTACAGCATTACCTAAAGTCCTGATATTGTCGTGATGTAGCAAGGAGATGTGAGAAGGCTGAATGTGTCAGTGTAATGCACTAGTAGCACTGCTCATTGCTAGATATACACTTCGATTAATTTCATGATCCTTCAAATTGTTATCCTAAACAATTTTTGTGAATGTTTTTGCTAAATATTGCCTTTTGCATTTGCATGCCTCTTGCAAACAAGTTTTCCGGCTTAAGGAAAAACTGAAAATTTTAATTTAGTTTGCCTTCAGTAGCACAAATAAGCCTAGCATCAGTGTGTGGTCATCAGTACTCTGGATAGTAATGACTGCAGAGAATGCACAAGGTGTAAATGAAGTGACTTGATAGAAATAAGACAGATGATGCAGTGTTTGAATCCTGTTTACAGATCATATTTCAATTATTCTCAATGTTTTTTTTTAATTTGTAATATGCATTTGTCCATTGCTCAGCAATGCACAAGCAGTGTTTACTACCAAAGGAAACAAGTGAACAATTCAGTGTAGGCTGCCTTATGTATCACAATCATATCATACTGGGCAATGGTGCATGGGCATCAGCAGTCTGGAGAGCATTTAGTGACTAAATTATACATTTCAAATAACTAGCTCTGTGGCACAATATGTAATTGAAGTACATTGAGACAAATAAGACAGGTAATGCAGGTTTTGAATGCAATTAATTATCAATTTTGCAGATGGGTTTATGAATACATATTGGGATACATTTATTTTTATCATCGTGTTGTGTAAAACTCAACTTATTTAAGTATTGCTAACAGCATGTGATCTGTTCTCTGCCCATTTTCACATTATTTGTCATTAACCACAAGCCTGATAATGTATTCCACAAAGTACATTTGTGATGTTACAAGGAGATGTGAGAAGAATGAATGTGCCACTTAAATACACTACTTGCTCTGGTCATTGCTACATATATCCATTAATTGAATTAATTTCACTTTCAGCTTTATTCTTTCTTTCATATATTTAATTCAAATGCCTTCTGCACTTGCTCTCTGCTCACAGCAAGCAAACCTGGTTCACTGCCTAAGAAAAAAGTGAAACTTTTAGTTTAGGCTGATTTCTGTAGCATAAACTAGCCTGGTGGTATTATCTGGCCATCGGCACTCTGGATAGTACTCAGTGAAGAAAATACCCCTGGCGGGTAACTTTCTCTATGGCGCAAAGTATAAATACAATGAGTTTAGATAAAGCACACAGGTGATTAATGTTTCAAATCTAGCTGAAAGATACTTTTACAGAGGTGTCAAAATCCCATTTTTCACAGCATTTTGATTAGGAATGTAAAGCTAAAGACAAATGAGAATGATAAACATGTTTATTGCAAGTAATGTATCATTAATGCTTGCATAACTGAAATTTTCTATTTAGCATATATCATTAATGTTTCATATATAACCTCAAGCTAATGTGAATACAATGTCTTAAACATGACGATGATGATATTCAGTTTAAAATGCACTTGTATATGTATGATGGGCACAATGCTTTGTTGTAATCATCATGAATCATCACATATCCTATGTCTTTATGACAGTATGCCTTGTGAAGTATGTATGTAACATACCCTAACCTGTATTACTTGGGTAATACAACTCTATCTATCTGAAATATATCTACAAACAGAAGTATTGCAGTTTGTGCAAGAATGCATTCCCAAGACTGCTTAAAGTCACACACATATGGGCCTCTCTAAAGTATATATTCATTCATTCTGAAATTAGCATATCTCTATCTACCATATTTAAAGGTAGTTCCTCTTTGGCAATGAGAATTAATAAGCAAAGTTTCAGTTTTTATATTCCTTATCCTATGGGTTTGATTCCTAGATGGTAAAACACAAGTTTAACAATATGTAAGTCTCAACATCAAAATTTATTTATTTATTTATTTTATTTATTTATTTAACATTTGTTGACCGGGAATGTCCGACTAGGTTCCACAGATCCTGTTTTCAGCAGAGGCCCGGGGAGAAATGCTCCAGAAGCATGTCTTTAGAATGTGGGAGGAAACCGGAGTACCCGGAGGAAACCCACGCGAACGCAGGGAGAACATGCAAACTCCACACAGAAGGCACCCCAGCCGAGAATCGAACCAGAGAACCTCTTGCTGTGAGGCGACAGCATTAACCGCTGCACCACTGCGTCACAATTCATCCAATTTATCCTTCCAGACACTAATGATTGCAAGCCAAGCCATTAAGCATTTCATTGTTGAACATTGTAACATGTGTCAGTAGTTTGAGCATCAGACATGGCAAATCTTACTGCCACATTTCACAACTATAGTGCTATTTGATGTAAGTATTGCCAATGTGTCTGTTGTGGAATCCATATGCTTGCAATTGAGCAAATGCTGTTGGTAAAGCTGTGCATCCTTGAGCACGACCTGTTACATGTGAAACTGAATTGGGTGTCAGTTCAAAGATACTTTGTTAGCTTGACCTCTGCAGACATGGTTGGTGATGGAGATAATAGTGCTAAATGTAAAGCAAAACGATGGGGTGTTGAGTCCAGGATTTTTGTGGCACTCTTTATGAAGTGCTGCAGCCATAGGCTGCTACAGGGAGATTATACTGGGCCTCAGTGTAAACTTGGAATGGCTTGGCTAAGGCTGTCTTTAGTGCAACTGGCATTCCATGCCCTGGGGAACAATATTGTCACCACTATAGTGACCTTAAAAAGTACAAACAGGACCTCCTAAGCTGATGGGAAGCTGAATTTAGGACTATAAACACCTTTCAGTTGTATAAGTATACTGACTCATAACCTGTCTATGATATGGCATTAATTATCTCCAGCCAACACAGTTATTCATTAGGCTTTCAAGAGGGGCCAGGGAAGAGGGTGATGGCAAAAATAGAGCCCCCCCCCCACTAGCCCCAATTCAAATGTTAACACCATTTACAACCTTACCCCCCCCCCATGACTTTTTTTGGTTCACCTGAAAGTCCTACAAAAGGGCTTCACTTTCAAACCAGCACAAACAGCCAAAATCCCTAACATCCTACTTGATTTCAGGTTGTTCCTAAGAAAACTCATCTGAAATATCTACTTAAGGATGGTGCAGGAAGACCACACACCAAGTGATTGACACTGATAAGAAAAAGTATGTTTAACCTGACACTGCAAAAAGAGCTCTCATTGTACATGAAAATCTGCAAAGCGGACAAAGGGACAGGAACAGTAATAATAGAACACAGTGTTTATATAAAGAAAATTTCAAATGCTTTACTTAATGATGATTTCTATAAATGTGTGTCTTTAGACAAAGTATACCATAATTTTGAACATATTGATGTTGCACTGCTTAACAGCCTAGCTAACCAGCAGATAACTAGTGACCTTTTTCAGTTTCTACAGAGAGCTAAACCCAGCATAGGTAGACTGTTTGGCATCCCTAAGATGCACAAAAATTCCACAGACTCACCTTTGAGGCACATTGTGTCATGCAAAAAGACCAAGACTGAGAACATTTCTCAGTACATGGACTCGATAATAAACGCGATCATCCAATCCACCCAGTTCTATCTCAGGGACTCCTGGCTGCACCTCGACCTACTTTACAAATACCAGGTCACCTCATCCAACCAGCTCCTTGTCATTTTAGACATTGAGAACCTCTATATTAATATTCCCCCATGACAAAGGGTTCGCAGTCACCCACATCTATCTGGAAAAGCACACCAACCTGGTAGCCAAAGAAAATAGAAAACCTATGCACTCTCATTTCTACTGTACTGAAAAAAATTTCTTCTTTTTCAATGACAAAATTTTTCACCAACAGAAAGAAGTGGTGATGGGGTCCAAAATGGCAATGGCATGCACCAACATTGTCCTTAAAGCACGGCAAGCAGAGACTCTCACCAAGTTAAAAATGCTTTGCCATGACCAGACTGTACAAAAGATATATCAATGATGTCTTTTTTACCTGGCAAGGTAGTCACACTGAGCTTGAAGCCTTCATCCAAACCCTTAGAGAGAGCATAAATTTCCTTAAGTTCACCATCTCCAGCATAAGAATCCAAGCATACTTCCTTGACATGGAAATCTTGCTCAACAAGGACTCCCTCACCTTCAAGTCTAACATCCACAGGAAAGAGACATACAGGAACTACCTTGGCTATACCAACCAACATCCCCATTTCATGAAGGCTAATGTAGTTAAAGGCCAGTTCATTCAGCTCTCCCAATGGATTAGTGAAGACAGTTTTTCACCATGATTGCTCAGTGCTATAAACTCACTTCCTCGAGAGGAATAACCCCAAACCCCTTGTTCTAGACATCCTATCTGAAGTAATCAAAGCCAGGGCCTCCAGGTTCAAACCAATACTCAAATTCAGTTTTGAAAAAGCTAGTGACAGACAGGGACCCCAATAAATGTCTCTTAATTTCCTCCCTCCCATCTTCCATGACACAGCACAGATCAGGGAAATATGAGAAACTGGTTTATCATTCAGGGCAACAGGGAACTCACAAACACACTAGGCTCTGGCCCCAAATTCTGCTTTAAGAAAACTACCTCTCTAAAGTAGAAGCTTAACCATATAGAGTTTTTCTTCTTAGACCCTACCCCAACGGTGGCTCAAGGGAAAGGAGGTATGTCCCCATGCGTTTTCTGCACCTCTTGCCAACATATACTTACCTGCAGTCATTACACTTTCACACACTGCAACTTTATTGTAACATTTGAAGAAAAGTTTAATTGCAATATGAGCAGCATTGCCTATGTAAGCATATGCACTACATGCAAAAACTTCTACATAGGTAAAACCAACAGGTAGAGCTCCGCTCAAATAAAGGAACATGCCACAGCAATAAGAAACAAGGACAATAAAATTACACTGGGTAAATGCAGCACTATCTGCTTTAACTTCAGCTGCTTCAAATTCCTAGTGCTTGAACATGTCAGACTCTTCAAAGGAGATGTAGACACATTTCCAGAAGTCCAGGATTAAAATGGCAACTGTTACTTAATGCTGAAGTCACTCCTGGACTAAATGAGAATTTTAATATTAAATGTGCGCTCAGGTGGTACAGGTGACATCATGACCACTGGCACCAATTTTAAATATTAACGTTTTCATGTTTCGGTTCAAACCAATACTCAAATTCAGTTTTGAAAAAGCTAGTGACAGACAGGGACCCCAATAAATGTCTCTTAATTTCCTCCCTCCCATCTTCCATGACACAGCACAGATCAGGGAAATACTCACGAGAAACTGGTTTATCATTCAGGGCAACAGGGAACTCACAAACACACTAGCCCCCGGCCCCAAATTCTGCTTTAAGAAAACCACCTTTCTAAAGTAGAAACTTAAGCATATAGAGTTTTTCTTCTTAGACCCTACCCCAATGGTGCCTGAAGGGAAAGGAGGTATGTCCCCATGCGTTTTCTGCACCTCTTGCCAACATAAACTTGCCTGCAGTCATTATACTTTCACACACTGCAACTTTACTGTAACATTTGAAGAAAAGTTTAATTGCAATATGAGCAGCATTGTCTATGTAAGCATATGCACTACATGCAAAAACTTCTACATAGGTAAAACCAACAGGAAGATCTCCGCTCAAATAAAGGAACATGCCACCGCAATAAGAAACAAGGACAATAAAATTACACTGGGTAAATGCAGCACTATCTGCTTTAACTTCAGCGGCTTCAAATTCCTAGTGCTTGAACATGTCAGACTCTTCAAAGGAAATGTAGACACATTTCCAGAAGTCCAGGATTAAAATGACAACTGTTACTTAATGCTGAAGTCACTCCTGGACTAAATGAGAATTTTAATGTTAAATGTGCGCTCAGGTGGTACATGTGACATCATGACCACTGGCACCAATTTCAAATATTAACGTTTCATGTTGATTGGTGGGTGAATACTATTTATTGCAAGCAAAACTTTTAATTAAATTATTTTCCGAAGAAGATCTAGTAAAATAAAGAAATGAAAGTTAAGGCTCTTCCTTCTCAGTTGTCTAGAGAAGTCAGCATTTCAAACATATATGTGTGTGTGTGTGTGTGTGTGTGTGTGTGTGTGTGTGTGTGTGTGTGTGTGTGTGTGTGTGTGTGTGTGTGTGTGTGTGTGTGTACTGTACAGCTGAACAGGATAGAGAAGCAAGCCATGAGGTGCAACAGGAGAGATCAACTCACCTCAGAGAGGCACAGGGTAAATATGCCTCAGGTACCTATTTTCAGACCCTCACTCACTAGCATTTTGAGAAAGCATAACTCAACCTTGATATCAAGCATGCATGCCTTCTCCAATAGCCCCTGCTGCTTACATTAGGCAATGAGAACACAAGCTTAACTTTGTATGGGTTCAATACCCAGAAACAATTTGTTTTTCTTAGAGGATAGTATTTTGACAATATTGACAGTAATACTCTAGCAGGAACAATTTAATTATGGTAACTGAATTTATTACATATGAATACATATATCCTATATAGCATAGGGAAATAAAGGGTACTATTTCTTATATCCTAGTAGTGACATTTGTTTATTTCTTGACACATTAATACCTTCCCATCATATATGGATGTGGCAAATGTGTACAATAGTAAACAATTGTATTTGTTTATCTGTTGCCATTAAAAAAAAAAGCTTTATTGAAAAATAAAGTAACGTGACATGGCATGGACCTAGCTATCACTCTCTCTTTTTTTGTCTCCCATGTCCCACCCTATCTCTTTTTTATTTATTTTTTTATTTATTTTTTTTTTAAGTTTTATAATGTACTAGCATTCTGCTGTTTGCATACTTTGCTGTTGAATACAAAATGGTCAACAGCACAGAGAGGTAGGCTCAGCCTGCAATACCTCCACAGATGGCAGCACAGATACGCAGCACTTCAGGTTCACAGCCTGTCAGCATTGTCTGGACAACCCCTGCCCTGCTTGCTCCACCTGTGTCAGGTAGCTCTGCCCCAGCTGCTGATGCATTGGTACTCTCCGGGAGTAGTACCAGTGGAGGTAGTTATTCTGTCATCTGGCAGGTGCTGACAGGGCTGGTGGAGGATATAATGGAGAGAGACGCTGGTGTACATATTAGCAGGGTTAAAAAGATCATGTGTCAGATTGCAAAAACTATGCCATGTCCAACACTGATCTAGGCAGCTTATACAGCAGACAGTGATGATAGTTTCAAGGGTGAGGACAAGATTCTCACTGTTTTCAAGCTGGATGTGGGTGCACCATGGGTGTCCCCTACCTTGTCCCAGTCATGGTGTCCCCCAACCTTTTGTCTCTATCACCATCCCTGTCTTTCTCATATGTCCTGTATTTCTGCATTTGCTTCTTAACCTACCCAACCAACCCTGACATTCTTAAGCCTCTTGTCCAACATTCATCTCTATACAGAAAATGGGCACCTGTCCCACAAAAGATGTGTCCCATACATAGCTGTCTACTTCACCTATGTGTCTTCATGACATACTTGATTTTGTCCAGTTCTCTACACAGCATTATTCTGTTGTTGACACCCATCCCTGGTGTGGTGACTCTCCAAAGTCATGAACTTCTGTGTATAATATTACAATTATGTTGTTAAGAAGATAATAGCTATGGTGCTCTCCCACCACCCTCCTGCAAATTCCTGTATTCTTTACACTGTGTCCTACCCTCTGCATGCCACCCCCATATTCACCATTGTCCCAGCAACCCTTTTTCACATTAATTTGACTATACATTAAACAATCTGGTCAAAAATAAATTCACACACAGCCAGAAATGATCTATAAAAAAATTAACTTTATGCCCTCAGCATTTGCGGGTAGGTTGGAATTGCAAACCAGTGATGAGTGATGGTAAACGCTGTTTAATTTCTTATGGCAAAAGCTGAAGATTTATATTTCAGCCACAGTAGTCTGGTTACCTTTTTACAAATGTGCTTAAATCTGCTGTGCTGTGCTCTGTGAATACAGAATAAAGCCAGATTAAAGGCATTACTGTGGAATAGTTACTGTAACAGTTCTTAGGTTGATAGATGTAATGAACTAGAAGCTCCTATGTGCTGTGTAGAGATAATCCCCGTGTGTAGACTGATGATTTTGCATAGTGTCCTGATTTCAAGTACAGCTGTAGGTTAAATTATTATTCCATGACATTTCATATTCCTATCATACAGTTAACTGCAAATGTCTGTATTTCTCTCTAGTTATAACATTTCAATGTGAAGTTGTTCAATCTCGCCATTCATTCTTGACTGATGGGTTCAGAACCAGTCCCTCAGCTCCGATATGGCCATATGCAAAGCTCGAGGTCTTCCAGTAGCTCAAGGCCAAGCCCCCTATCCCATGATGCACTGTGAATTACCTCAGATCTAGTTTGCCACAGCATCTGATCGGAGGTTCCAGTGTATGTTCAGGCCAGTAACTTTCAAATTTTTTTCTGTTGAGTAGCTTTCATATATGACTTTAAAAATATTTTGCATAAATAGTTAGTTAGCTCTTATAGCTTTCCTGCAGTTCCCCTTCCCGTGTGATATTAGTTTCTGGCAATATTTACTCTTTAAAATTTTAGCCTCATTGTTTTTTGGGCTAGGGCACTTGAGTGAGCCTTAAATTTATAATTATAGTATAACAGTTTTTTGGTGTGATATTATATATTTCCTATATTTACTCTTTAAATAGGTGGCCTCCTTTTTGGCCTAGTTAACTTGAGTGTGGTTAATCTTCTATAGTAGTTTTAGTATAGAGTTTTTGAATTTCTTTATCTCAGGCTCTTTTTTTTGTGTGTGTGTGTGTGTGTGTGTGTGTGTGTGTGTGTGTGTGTGTGTGTGTGTGTGTGTGTGTGTGTGTGTATTTAGAGCCTAGTCTTGCTAATTTCTCCTTGAAATTTGATCCACGTGGGTTTAGTGTGTTATCAAGGCAGATGATAAGGACAAGCATCCCAAGTCTGTTTTAAAAAATGTCTGGACTGTAATCAAAAAATGTCAGTCACTAATGGGCATGTTAAATGTGTATATTGTTTAGGGGCTGTCCAGTTGCAAGAATCTTGTGCTGCCATTCCTTTTCTTCCAGGGTGTTGTTAGAGAGAAAAAGGAAATTAATGGATGGGGTTTGCTAAAACACCCTTTTCAAGAGGCATTAAGTGACCAGGATATTGCTAGCAAATCTTCCAAGTCCTCCAAGTCGTCTGCTGAATCTAAGAACTCAAAAAAAATCAAAAGGAAAAAATCTGATGAGACATTGGCTCCACAGGTTTCAGAGCCGACTGTCTTTTCTTTTCAGAGCTGGCCCACAGCCTTGTAGCCGGTATCCGAAGTGCCTCGGTCACCTCAGTCGGCACCATCAGTGCATTCATCTAAGTTGTCTGTCAGCCTTTCAGATTTGGATATGGATCGATTGGTGCAAAAGGTTCTACAGGCACCAGGCCTTGCTAAATTACTGTCGGCTCCGACCCAAGTGGCTTCAAAGCCAAAGATCACTACCCCTGCTTTGACTACTCCTCCTCCAAGCCATATCAGCCCTTCAGAGCCAGAAGAATCAGACCTGTTGATTGTGGAGCCATTGGGGTTGAAGCCTGTTCCAGTGTCCTCGGCTCCATCCACTCTGATGTCCTTGGCACTGACCGGGGATACTAGGAGCCAACACTCTCCAGTCGGATCCAGAGAGGATAGTCGAACCGACTTGTCGGTGTCGACCCTCCCCTCTCGGGGCTTTGGCTTGGATGAGCTTGGCTCCTACCTCCAGCTCGGATCCCACTGCCTCAGTGTGGGAGGGTTTGACGGTTCCCTCAGATCCATCAATTCCTTCCCATCAGAGCCACAGTGCTTTCGATGCCATGAGGAGAGCTTAGTTACCCAAGACGTCCTCAACTTCAGGCCTTGCTTCCTCATCCCCTAAAGCGCCTGTGTCTGCTTCTGCTTCCATCATCCAGGCTAAGTGTAGAGACCCAGAGCCTCAGGTAGCCCCACAGGGTGCCCCTTGCTCTTCCAAGACCTCTCCAGAGGCCCCCACTGAGGAGGTTCCTAGAAAGAGATTGTGTAAGAGGAGACACTTGGACTCCCCACAGGAGTTTTTAACATCCAATACTGACTTGGATGAGCCAGAAGGGTCTCCACGGTCCCCCTCTGAGGATATCTCCTTGGCTGAAATACTTGAGATCCTTAGGCAGAGGGGTGATTGGCAGTCCAAAAACCCTACTGAGGATGAGTCAGTTCTCCTGAAGGCTTTCGGGTCTCAACCCTCCACCTCTTGGGTGTCTCTGCCCTTCGATGAGCTCATGCAGTTGGTCTCTCAGAGGAAGTGGAAGTCACTGGAGTCCATGGAGCCTGTCCCTAGGAGGCCTAACAAGTTTATATCAGCCCCACCAGACAAAACATTCTTAACCAGAGGAGTTCCTATTGATGCCAAGGTGGTGGCAGCGGCCACGAAGAAGGAAATGTCTGACACTTCCTCGTCTATCCATCCTCCTAATAGAGAGTCAAGGATCATGGATAGATACGGGAAATGCATGTTCAGTTCAGTGACTTTTGCTCTCTGTTCACTGAACTACTTAACCCATTTTACTTGGTTGCAAAGAGATCTCCTTAAGGAGTTGGGAGATACTCTTCAGGGTACAGTGGCTGCAGGTGCCTCTGATAAAGTTGCTGCCCAGCTTTCTACCCTAAATTCTATTGTCAACTCATCCATGTGTCTCATATCGTATGCAGCTAATAGAATGAGTAGGTTAGTGGGTACAGGAATTGCTCTTAGAAGACATTCCTGGATGCGCTTGTGTTCCTTCATGGAGCCCTTTAAGTCATCCTTCATAAACAACCCCCTTTGATGTCTCATCCCTTTTTTGGCCTAAAGTGAAGGAAACCTTGACCAGGTGTGAACAGGAGAGAAAGACTCTGTCTGCTGTCGGAGTTCGTTTTTCCACCCCTACCCAACCTTATCCTAAAGGTCAAAGGGGAGGGAAAATGTTGTTCCAGAAAGCCCAAGGAGCCTTTCAGGACACACGTGGTGAACCCCCTCCAGGGGCAGAGAAGAGGGTAATAGTGTAAGATGCCACCCTCATGGCAGAGGGGGTCCACAATATCAGGGTGACAGAGATCACTTCTCTGGGCAACCCTACCAGTGCTCCTGAAAGGAGGCCCGACTGTCCTGCTCTGGGGGCAGTTGGGGGTCGCTTGTCTTTGTACCCAGATGTGTGGTAAAAAATAACAAAAAGCTGGGTACAAAGTACTTCATACCATTTTCCACACCCCCTCCGTCTATAAGGAGAATCCCAAACGTTCCACACAGTTACAGGGAACAGGCAACTATAGAGGTCCAAAAGTTGCTAAAAAAAAAGAGTCATCCAGCCAGTCCCAGCAGACCAAACAGGATCCAGAACTTACTCAAGATTCTTTTTGGTTCCAAAGAAAACACGGGACTGGAAACCTATTTGGGACCTTAGCAGACTGAACCAATATGTAAAAAAAGAGAAGCTCTGGATGGTCATGCTTCAGTCTATACTTCCCTTCTTAGGGAAAGACAATTGGATATGCTTGATAGCTCTCAAGGATGCGTACTACCACATAAAGATGGCCAGACCATCCAGAGATCACCTGCATTTCTGGCTGGGAGCCAATCATTTTCAGTTTTGAGTCCTGTCCTTTTGTCAAACTACAACCCCCAGAGTGTTCACCAAATGCATGGCAGTGGTCACAGCTCACCTGAGGTGACTAGGATTCCAGGTGTTTCCGCACCTAGATGATTGGCTCCTTACCGCCACCACCAGGCATCAGGCAAGGGAGTACACTCTGTCACTCTGCAGTCATCTAGACATTACAGTCAACTCAGAAAAGTCTGCCTTGTCGCCATCACAGCATATCATTTTTATCAGGGCAGAGCTAGACACCTCAACCACCACTCTAAGGCTACCAATAGAAAGAGTCTTTCTCCTTCATCAGCATATGAGAACATTGGAATCAAAAGACAGAGCACCAGCTTCAGAAGTTCTGAAAGTATTGGGTATGATGGCTGTAGCAATCCTAGCCATACCATTAGCAAGAATGCATATGCGGATCCTTCAATGGCTGTTGTTCACTCAATGGTCTTACCAGGAACTACCCATGGACCACTCAATATTGATTACAAGCTCTTGCAAGAAAGACCTCCAGTGGTGGTTGACATCTCTTCATGTCTCCATAGGATGCCCCTTTGTTCTACCCCCTCAAGTAGCCATTGTGACCATGGAACCTTCCCTGATAGGGTGTGGGGGGCATTTTCAGGGAAAGACTGTGAAAGGCACATGGACCGATCAGGCGTCACATTTGCATATCAATATCCCGGAGATGACAGCAGTACTTTTGGCGTTGCAGTACTTCCAGGACTCTCTTCCTCTAGGAATGATTGCAATTCAAACAGACAATATGTCAGTAGTCTGGTACTTGAACAAGCAAGGGGGGAAAAAGAAGTTATGTACCTACCATAACATTCCATGTTAGTTGTCTTCATCTCGCCTTCCTTCTTGCTGTTTGGGTTCGGAGTGATCCTCGGCTTCGACTCGGCCATCTTCTATAGCTCGAGAGCTGTTTACTGGCTCAAGGCTACCCCTTATCCCAGAATGCCCAGCATCAGCTATCCAGATCTTGTTTGTGATAACGGGCACTAGACATAAGTAGAGTAACCAGTTACCTAAAAACTGGTTGTCCAATACACCTAAACAAGGAAAGAGTCATAAATTACGTGGCATGTGAAATAATAAAAGGTACTCAGCCAGTGAAAACAAAAAGGAACTCCTTTCAATCCTCTAGGAAAGGGGAAGGAGGGAGGGATGCAAGAAGGAAGGCAAGATGAAGACAACTAACATGGAACGTTATGGTAGGTACATAACTTCTTTATGTTAAGTTGTCCATCTCGCCTTCATTCTTGCTGTTTGGGACAGCATCCCTAGCACCTAAAATCCCAGATGGCTCATTGGAACAGACTCTTCAGAACAGTAGAACCAAAGGAAGCTCTGCTCCAGGAGACCATATCCACCTTGTAATGAGAGATAAAAGTGTGAGGGTTTGCCTAAGTGGCAGCTGCACAGATTGAGTCTATGGGCAACCTAGACTGAAAAGCTACAGAGGTGGCTAATGCTCTAGTAGAATGATCTTTTGGTTTAGCTGGTAGCTCTTTATTTTGTAACTGATAAATAAAGGCAATAGTATCAGTAACCATTTGGGTAAGGTCTTGTTTGTTGAAAGTGTAAGAAATTGTCTGTGCACATCCAACTGGTGGAGCTTGTATTCTGCCTTGTTGCTGTGATTAGGAAAGAAAACTGGGAGATCTATGGATTGATTTAAATTGTTCTCTGAGCAGACTTTAGGAATAAAGGATGGATTGGTCCTCAGAGAAACTCTGTCCTTGTGAAACACCAGGTAAGGAGGACAAACACACAGTGCTTGAAGTTCTGAGACACATCTAGCTGAAGTGATAGCAACCAGGAAAAGTGTCTTCCAAGAAAGAAATTTTAAGGAACATGATGCTGTCGGTTCAAAGGGAGGCAAAATTAAGGAAGCTAAAACTAAATTGAGATCCCAAGGAGGAGGAGGATCTCTAACTGGGGGTCTAAGAAGAGATGTTCCTCTCATAAAGGCCTTGCAGAGCTTATGAGACATTATGCTAGAATTAAACATACCGATATGAAAATTAGAAATGGCAGCTAGTTGTACTCTAATGGTAGCAGAAGCCTCACCAGACTGAAAGAGTTGTGCTAGAAATTCAAGAATTTCATGGACTGGGGCTGAGAAAGGATCCAAATTTCTAGATTCTGCCCAGTAAGAAAACTGTTTCCATTTACTAGCATACATTTTCCTCGTAGTAGACCTATGTGAGGAAACAATAATATCACGGACTGCTGGGGAGTTACTGGAAAGCCTGGCTAAGGTTGGAAGTGGAGTAACCAAGCTGTGAGATGGAGAGTTTGAAGGGATTGGTGCAACCCGCCTGATTGATGAATCAGAAGATCTGGAACCGGGTCCAGAATCCATGGTTGATCCAGAAGATGGAGGTGCAGGAACAGGAACCATATCTGTCAAGGCCAATATGGGGCAATGAGGATCATTTTGCAAAGCAATGATTTTGCTTTCTGTATGAGTCTTGGTATTAGGGGAATAGGGGGAAAAGCGTAAAGGAGTCCCTGAGGCCAATCGTGGACTAGAGCATCTCTGAGTATATGACCTGGAAGAGGAAGTAAGGAGAAGTAGCTGCTGCATTTGTTGTTGAGAGGAGTGGCAAATAGGTCACAGCAAGGCTGTCCCCATTTGCAGAAGATAAGATCCACAACTTCCTGATTCAGAGACCACTCGTGAGGCATGAGGATAGCTCTGCTGAGCCTGTCCGCTATGACGTTGGATTTCCCAGGGATGTGCTTTGCTATCAGAAAACATTGGGAGGAAATCGCCCATTGCCACAGTCTGAGTGCTTCTCGACACAAGGGGTAAGACCTGGTCCCGGCCTGTTTGTTGATGTACCACACCACTGACATGTTGTCCATTTGGATTGCACTGGTCCCGGAAGGAAGAGAGTCTTGAAGGGCTTGCAACACTAGGAGCACCGCTCTCATTTCTAGGATATTGATATGCAGATGGTACTGGTGAGGTTGCCAAGTGCCTTGGACTGTCCTGCCTAGATAATGCCCCCCCACCCTATCAGGGAGGTGTCCATGGTCACTGTGGCTACCAGAGGGGGTTGTATGAAAGGTCTGCCCTGAATTACTAGTGGGGAGACCATCCACCAAGAAAGGTGCCTTTTGCATGTTTCTGTGATCAGGATCATGTAAGACATGGGTAGCTCCTGGAAAGATCACTGTGTGAAAAGAAGCCACTGAAGGATTCTCATGTGGAAATGCACTAATGGGACAAGAAGAATGGCAGCTGCCATGGAGCCTAGAGCTTGGAGGACATATCTGACTTGAATCCTTTTACTCTGCATTAGAATTAACACTTGTTGATGAATAGTGGACACTCTTTCCTGTGGTAATCTTACAAACATTTATTTTGTGTTTAATTTTGCTCCTATGTATGTGATAGACTGACAGGGAAACAAGGCAGATTTTTTTAAATTTACTGTAATGCCTAGTTGAGTGCATGATGTGATTGATTAATCCTGTGCCTCTAAGAGTTGATGCCTGGTGGTAGCAGTCAAAAGCCAGTCGTCTATATAAGGAAACACCTGGAATCCTTGATGCCTCAGGTGAGCTGTGACTACTGCCATACACTTGGTGAACACCCTGGGGGCTGAGGTGAGACCAAAGGGCAGAGCTCTGAACTGGTAATGACTGGCCCCTACCCAGAAGTGAAGAAATCTCCTGGAGTGTCTGTCCATCTTGATATGGTAGTACACGTCCTGAAGATCTATCGAGCACATCCAATTGTCCTGACCCAGAAAAGGGAAAATGGACTGCAGTGTCACCATCTGGAACTTCTCTTTTTGTACAGATTTTTGTTCAGTCTGCTGAGATCCAGTATTGGTCTCCAGTCCCCTGTCTTTTTTGGTACTAAAAAGAATCTTGTGTAAGTTCCAGATCCTAGTTGGTCTGCGGGGACTTCTTGAATGGCTCTATTTCCTAGCAGTCTTGAAACTTCTGTGACTGCTTGATCCCTTAGATTGGGTGGGACATCTGAAATGGGATTTTTTGATTCTATGGGGGATTGATGGAAGGGAATTTTGTAACCTCCAGATATAATGGATAGTATCCATCTGTCTCTTGTTATATTTTGCCAGGCTTTTGGGTACAACGAAAGTCTTCCCCCGACAACCCTTCAGGGATGCTGGAAGGACTTGGCAGAGAAGGTTTCTCTGTCACCCTGGTTATGCGGTCCCCCTCTGCCATGAGGGCAGCATCTGTTATTGTTGTTTTCCCTTCTGCCCCTGGGGGAAAAATCACCACGTGTGTCAGGCGAGGGTCCCTGGGATTTTCAGAACCACATCTTACTGCTCTTCTGACCCTTGGGATAAGGTCTGGAAGGGGTGAAAAAACAGACTCCCATGGCAGAGAGAGCCTTGCCTTCCTGCTCACACCTGGTCAACATGTCTTTCACCTGAGGTCCAAAGAGAAAGGAGCCATCATAGGGAGTATTGGTGAAGGATGCTTGAAAGGGTTCCGCAAACTGACACAGCCACATCCAAGCATGTCTCCTGAGAGCCACACCTGTCCCTGTGGCTCTGTTTGCTCCATCAGCTGATAGGAAATCAGCCTCATGGAGGAGTTGACTATGGAATTAAGAGTCGTAGGATCTTGAAGGGTATCTCCAAGCTCTTTCAGGAGATCCATTTGAAGGCGTGTAAAATGGCATAGATAGTTCAGGGACCTCATTGAAAAGGTCGCTGAAGCAAACATTCACTTTCCATATCTGCCCTTCTTTGTTTGGAGGATGAACAGATGAAGAGGTTTCTGCTAACTCTTTCTTGATGGCTGCTGCTACCACCATGGCATCAATGGGCACACCTTTGGAGAGGAATTGTTTGTCCTGGGGGAGCTGTAATAAATTTGTTTGGTCTCCTTGGAGTAGGTTCCACAGAATCTGGAGCTGACCAAGCCTTTCGAGCCACTACAGACATGAGTGGATTGAAAGGAGGAGATACCCAGGAGGTGGAAGGTCAGGAACCAAATACATCCAGGTATACAGACTCGTCCTCAGTAGGGGCTAGGGAAGTCCAGTCCCTCCCCTGTCTAAGCATTTCAAAGATGTCCAAAAAGGAAACATCTTCGGGGGGACCTTGGGGACCCTTCCAATTCATCCATGTCTGTATCTGAGGTGACAGACTCAGGGGAGTCTATGTGCTTCCTCTTGCATTTCTTCTTCTGGGGAGGCTCTTCCGAGTGATCAGGGGAGGCTTCGGAAGAAGAGGGATCACCCAATGGGGTGTCCTGGGGCATAGGTTCCCTACGCTTGGGGTCTGGAGGAGGAGTAGAGGTTGGAACAGACACCACAGGGGTGGAGCCAATGGAGCTGGCAGTAGAGCTGTTTCGGGGGACAGCACACTCCGCATGACCTCAAAGGCATCCCGACCTCTAGGCAGAGAAAGCTCTGGCTTCGAAGAAACAGGAATCCTTCTCTGTGTTGAGGGTGACGGCTCCAAGGCCGATGTTGGAGCCGAGCTCACCTGCGCCGAAGCTCCGAGGGGGAGAACGGAGTCGGACAAGGGCCCGATGTCACTCTCCCCCTGGGAGCCATTGAGAGAGCCCCGGCACCCAGATCCCTCAATAGAAGGTACAATCGAGGTAATTGGAGCCAACGTTGGAACCGAAGGAGAGATGATGATCGGTGCTGATGGTTATACTACCTGTGGATCCATGGTCTCCGGCTCCGAGCTAAATGTAGTCAGAGGAGGAACAGAAATAGAGGCGGTTGGAGCCGATACCTGTTGAGGTGGGCTGGACAACAATTTTGCCAGTGCCTGTGACTTAAGCAACCTACTTACTACTCTCTCCACATCATGATCTGGTAATCTAGAGGATCGAGAAGAGTTGGAAGAATGATGGCTACGTTCACTCTGTAACAAGGGTGACTGAGGTGCCGAGTGGATGGACTCCAAGGACAGAGACCTCAGTCTCTTATGGCTCTGAGACAGCTCCGAAATAGCAGATGGAGCCGACGGAGGAGTTGCCTTGTCAGTGCCAGCCAGCACCAACATACTTGGTTGGTCAAGTAAAGGAGTCGGCTCCGAAGGTGGAGCCGACGGCTTGACAGACTTAGGGGATTTCGCTGGCTGAGTACTTTTAGCCAGAGAATCCTGAGGCTTCAATAATCCCTGAAGGATTAATTTGTTTTTGCGCTCCTGCAGGACCCTTGGACTAAAAGCGTGATGTATAGAACAGGAGTCCTGCAGGTGAACAGCGCCCAAACAATATACACAACTAGTGTGCCCATCTGTCAGAGACATTTTCTGACAGCATGAGTCACACTTTTTGAAGCCAGATACCTTGGTATCTTTAGACATTTTCCTAACAACAACCACAACAACAATAAGAAAAAGCTATAATACAAAACTTAGAAACAAACATTTTTTTATTTTATTTTTTTTACAGTTAACGAACAGAAAGGAGAGCCTCTAATTTAAATGGCTGTCCCATGGAGGGGGGGGGGGGCCTCTCTAATTTAAATGAGTTCAGGAGAATCAGAAGGCCTGCGAGTTATGGAGCGACAGCCAACAAAGCTACAACACACAAGAAAGCGAAAAGGGATAAGTAGTATATCTAGATAAAAACTTGACAAAAAAATTGACAAATTTTTAAAAATAAACAATTATAATAACAGAAAAAACTATACTAAGCCTGAGCCAGTAACAAAGCAACCTTGCAGCTGAAGCGGCAAACGAGATCTGGGTAGATGACGCTGGGCATTCTGGGATAAGGGGTAGCCTCAAGCCAGTAAACAACTCTCAAGCTATAGAAGATGGCCAATTCGGAGCCGAACCCAAACAGCAAGACTGAAGGCGAGATGGACAACGTAACATCCAGATCTTACCCCCTTTTCCGAGAAGCCCTCAGAGTTTGGCAGTGGGCTGTGTCCTCCCAGTGCTTTCTGTTGGCAATGCACATCCCGGGGAGATCTGTGATAGCAGACAAACTAAGCAGGGCAATCTTGTTGCCACACAAGTGGTCCCTCAAGAAAGAGATTGCGGACAGGATTTTCTACAAATGGGCCAGCCTCAACACAAAATGCAGAAGCTACTTTGCCCTGATTCCCCCTCCGGGAGAAGCCCTGAGGGACGCACTTGTACACAATTGGCCCCTGGGGTCTCCTCTATGCATTTCCAACAATACCACTGATACCCAATGTTCTACAGAAAGCAAAATCCCTGGGAAGGACCATCATCCTTTTAGCCCCTCATTGGCCTCGGCAGATTTGGTTCCCATTCCTTCAACATTATCTCTTGGAGGATCCCTGGATTCTGGACCCAGTTACCTCCTAACACACCTGTTGGGGGACCTTCATCCTTCTCTGCAGTCATTGAAGCTGACAGCTTGGCTGCTCTAGTTCCCCTCATAGCCAGGTCAGGCTTCATAACCTTTCCAATAAGACAAAATAGATCCTTTTGTCTTCTCATAAGCTGTCCACTAGAAAATTATATCTTAGTAAGTGGAAGAGATTTTCCATATGGGCCTCTAAGAATAATCATGATCCTTACCAAGCTACCATGACTTCCATATTAGAATTTTTGACCATGATCTTTAACAAAGGAGCGGCAGCAGCAACAGTTCATGTTCAGTTGGCTGCTATTTCTAATTTTCATTTTGGAGTTGATGGTTTAAATATCATGTCCCATGAGTTATCAAAGGCTTTTCTCAAGGGGACATTTCATATGAGACCACCTGTGAAAACTCCCTATTCTCCATGGAATCTAAATTTTATGATGTCATGTATGATTCTCCCTCCTTTTGATCCAGAATCATCTTGTGACCTCAAATATTTGTCATGGAGAACCATTTTTTCTGGTAGCTATTACTTCTGCCCACAGAGTGTCAGAGCTTCAGGCTTTATCTATCAACCCTCCTTATTTGATTTTTCATGCTGACAGAGTATCTCTTAGGATAAATCCTTCCTTTTTGCCCAAAGTTTGTTCAGAAACCAATATTAACCAAGTTAGTGAGTTACCAGTTTTCTTCCCTAATCATTCCAACGAATTAGAGTATATGATGCACCAACTTGATGTTCACAGACAGCTCAGATTTTATTTGGATAGAACAAAAGATTTCGGGAAATCAGACCAACTTTTTGTTTCATTCTCTGAATCCAGGAAAGGCAAACCAGTGGCTAAAATAACTCTGTCTAAATGGTTATCTGATTGTATCACTTTTGCCTATTCAGCTGCTAATACGCCCTTGCAACTCAAGATTAAAGCTCACTCAACCAGAGCAGTTTCTACATCTGCTGCATTTCAGCCAAACTTCCCCTTGATAACATTTGTGCAGCAGCCACTTGGTCAAAACCTCATACCTTTATCACTCATTGCAAAGTGGATAAGGCCTCCAGGGATAGAGCATCCTTTGGGTCCATGGTCCTGAAAAATGTACTCCCATGAGCCACCCGAGATTGATGGTGCTTGGGACACTACCCATCAGTCAAGAATGAACAGCGAGGGTGAACAACTTCACATTAAGAAGTTATGTACTCACCATAACATTCCATGTGAGTTGTTCATTTCACCTTCATTCTTACATCCCTCCCTCCTACCCCCTCCTGGCTGATAGTTGACCTAGATGTTGCTTCATCCTGGTTGCTCAATGTCTTATTACCGTCTATAGAGGAATAACCATTATATATGGTTATAGTATACGCAGCAAACAAGATCTGAGGTAATTCACAGTGCATCATGGGATAGAGGGCTTGGCCTCGAGCTACTGGAAGAACTTGAGCTTTGCATATGGCTGTATCGGAGCCGAGGGATCGGCTTCGAACCCATCAGTCAAGAATGAAGGCGAGATGAACAACTCACATGGAATGTTATGGTGAGCACATAATTCTTTTAACATACCATTTGAATAGTGCAGCCAGACATCATTAGCAAAAACATTGCAGCCCCACCAAGTACATTTAATAAGCTAACCTTATCCTGCTTATATCTTAATGTTGGTTGCCAACCTCATATTTCTCCCTACAGCACTTTATTGTACAAAGCATGACAGCTTAATGAGTTAATAAGTAAGACTAATACACCATACAGATGGTCCCACATATCTCACAAAAAAGTGTTACTGCTTTTAGTACGTTATTTTATGTGTAGGTATTGGCTACATAATGTTAATAGTCACCATTATCCAGCTTCAGTCAGAAGCTCCTTTGTCTCTGCCTTCCTCTCATCCTATGTATCTTCTCCTTTCTGTGTCATTAGTCTTCCTCCTCCCACATTTGTGCAATGTTTGTTGCCAAGTACCCACTACAACTGAGGCTAAATGGAAGCACACAGCTTATGACAAAATCTTGAGAGTTTTTGTCTTCAGCTGTGTTACTGTGTTGCCCTTCATGCTGCTGAGCTTAGCTATGTATAGTCCAGGTAATCTACTTTTCAACAAGCTAAAAAGGTGAATCTACAGCTTATAGTTGTCAAGAGGATAATGAAGATGAAGACTTACATTCATTCTTGCTTTCTGCAGTCTGTGTTCACATGGGAACTTTATGAAGCATGACTTCTGTTCATCCCTTTTTAAATTTCTCCAAATCTTTTGGGTTTCTAATACCATGACAGGAATGGACCCCATTCCTAAGTCAAAGTACAATTAAAGTTCTTGAAATTAGTATTGTTTCACTCTTTGATGTCAGTCAAAAGTGCTCTTTGCAGCACCCACAATGTGCCCAGTAATGACTCCTGCAATTCGTACAGAGTTACATGTATTGGTAGCATATCTAAATATGATTGTAGATTCTTTTTTATAAGACCCGTTGCTCCTACTACTATTGGAACTATCTGGGTATCTTTCTTCCACATTGTTCTTGTTTTTGCTTGCAAATCCTGATATTGTATGACTTTGTGTCTCTATGGACACAGGACACTGTAGTCACTGGGTGTGGCAATTTCAATGATCAATGCTACTTCTGTCTTCTTTTCATGGACCACTATATCCGGTTTTCTAGCATCTATCTTTTGAACTGTTGGCAATGGCTGATCCCATGTGATATAGACTTCATCATTTTCTATGATGCTTTGTGGCTCATGTTTCCAGTGTTTTTCAGCCACTTCAATACCATAATGTTTGCACAATCCCTAGTGCAACAGTCTCACCACATTAGTATACCTTTCAGTATACAGTCCTTCTGCCATTAGTTTCTCGCAACCTGCAACAAGGTGTGCAACTGTTTTCAATTCTGTTTTACACAACCTACATTTGTCTGTTATGCAACTATTTCCATTTCTGTTTTACAAAACCTACATTTGTCTGTTAGCAACTGTTTCCAGTTCTGTTTTACAAAACCTACATTTGTCTATTTGCAACTGTTTCCCATTCTGTTTTACAAAACCTACAATTGTCTTCCTATGTGATGTGTTTAGATAATACTCAGGTATTCATTTTTTCTTGGAATGCTCTCAAGGTTTGAATCTAGATGTATGCAAAAATGTTTTTAAATTGTTTGTATGACTCATGTGGCTATAAATGTTGGCTACATCATTCATTAACACACAATTACACTACTGCTATATTAATGTTTGCTCCCTATTGTGAAGCCTGTCTTCTACAGATTTTGTCTGAATAATTATGTTGATAAAGCAAACAGTAATACAACAGATATATGTGTAGAAATGACACATACACTAATGTGTTATTGTGTTGTCTGTATTGTGTATTCCTGTCATCAGCTGTCCACCTCTTCCCACCACCTCTGTGTCATCCCATAAAATGAATTGATTTCAAAATGTTTCCAGAAACCATGCTTCCACCACAAATAGTATGTTTGGTCCCTTCTTAATACACCGGCTTTGTATTAGAAATGCACCTTGCACGATGTGTAGTAGCAAGTCCTGCCCAGGGTGCAGGGGGGGCTTGCCCCCTGCAAAAAAGGAAAAAAATACTTGCAGTTATTCCACAATCAACAATGAAAGTAAGCAACCATGAAACACCTGTTTCACCTGTCAATCACTGAAGCTATGCCCACTTCTGTGCAGACTGGCCTGCAAGGTACTTTTCTAACACAATACCAATACACCAATAGAATTCTTATATGGATTGACTAAATGCAATTGTCATGATAAATATGTAAATCATAGAACATGAAACATGATGATAACACATATCTGTTCTGTATTCCAGCAGGTTCACATATAGTTGTATGCATATAATGCTTATTTGTTCGAAAGTCAGTGAAGAGTACCACAGGATACTGGTAATTCCCATTCTAAGTTCAACACCTCAAGATATAAAAATGCATGTGCTAGTACTTTGCCATCAGCAACACAACTCAACTTGGCAGCAGTGTGCTTCTGCCAGAGAGTTAAAGAAAAAAAGTAAATCATTTTTTAGGGTGCACAACATTTGTGTGTCTGTATTTGGATTTTGAGAAAACGTTATCTTGATTTCAGAGTGATGCTGAATCAATTAATTCAGTCAGTTAATGTATGTCTGCTCTCTAATGATTACACTTGTAACTGTGTTACAAAGTTGTTTAAACTATTCACATATAATCCTTCCCTGTTATTCTGCAGCCCACTGTCCTATGTAAAAAATGTTTGTCTTGTCAATGCACATTGTGCAGGTATGAGACAAGACAAGTGCGCAATCATTCCAGAATTAACTGGCAGGAAAGTTTGATTGATAATCCATTGGTGTACAACTGTGATTTTCTTTGTCATCCTATAGTGTGAAATGGGTACATGCCCCTCACAGTAACTCAAGGTACATGAAGGGCACTATCTAAATCTTAGTAGACAAGTATGTCATTACATTGGACAGTCACAGTGCTGTTACGTTCTCTTGTGAACACATATGCATTCATCCCAAAACCTGTGATGCACAGTATCATCTGTTCCAAACAGTGGATTTTTAATAAATACAACTGTGTTTTTTTACCTCAGTTGGTTCTCAGTTCAGTTTTTGTTTTTTCATGTTTTTTTCACATCACTAACTTCAGCCTTCTCCTGTGGTGCTTGTGACTAATGTGCTTTCTAGATTGTGTAACTAGATAAGTAGGTTTGATGTTTAACATGGAGAAACATGTGCATTGCTTGATGCTTTGCCCACTTCTACTGCAGAGAATACATTTAACTTCGCACATAGGTCCCTTATCCCACTTTTGACAGAAACATCCTCTCTGCAACACAAAGAAGAGGTTATTCTGTCAAAAGTGCACTCTCTCCCTTTAAGACTCAGACATCCCATGGTGCTTACAACTGGCACTTTGCTCTCTAGAGTGTATAACTGAGGTTTGATGCTCAACATAGGAAACGTGTGTGCGTGTGTGTGTGTGTGTGTGTGTGTGTGTGTGTGTGTGTGTGTGTGTGTGTGTGTGTGTGTGTGTGTGTGTGTGTGTGGAATGCTTGGTGCTGTATCTACTTCCCCTGAGTAATATAATTTAACTTTGTATACAGCTCCCTTATCTCACTTTTAAGAGAAGCATCCTGTCTGCAACAGAATGATTAGGTCATCCTGTCTAGAGTGCACTGTCTCCCCTTAAGAGTCATACATCTTCTGTGATGTTTGCAACTAATACTTTGCTCTCTAGGTTGTGTAACTAGCTAGGTAGGAGGTTTGATGCTTAATATGAGAATGTGTGTGTGTGTGTGTGTGTGTGTGTGTGTGTGTGTGTGTGTGTGTGTGTGTGTGTGTGTGTGTGTGCGTGTGTGCGTGTGTGTGTGTGTGTGTGTGTGTGTGATAGAGGAGTATAGAGTCAAGTGATTCTGTTCTCCAATACAGATGGCTCAATCAACTTCTACTCTGGAAAAACATTTTAAACTGTTAGATGACTCCACCATCCCCTTATCCCACCTTTCTCAACAACATCTTCTCTGCAACACATTGACAAGGTCATTCCTGCTAAATTACACTCTCACAGTATGGAAGTCTCACTTCTCCTGTGGCACTTGTGGTTCATACAGTGATCTCTAGAATGTGTAACTAGATAGCTAGGTGGTTCGATGAAAGCACTGACTACCATGCGTGGGTAGAGCTCATAATACATTGGAATGCTTTGACTCACACTTGGAATGCGTAACATTCCACTCAAGTGGCATGTTTTGCCTAGAACCATGCTCCAACATGAATGCATTGAGTTTTAACCACAGCAGTGTTTCTACAATGAAGTGTTGATGTCATCCCCTCAGATATGCTGTATGTCTTAATTGTAGTCAGACCTCTGCTGTGGTGTATGCATTTCATGCAATGATCTGTAGATTATATAGCTAGCTAGGTAGGATATTCCAATCTCACAGTGGTAAACTAGTCTTTGTGGGAATGAAGAGTCAAGTAGGTATAACTTCCACAACAGCTGAAATCAATCCACTTCCACACGGCAAAACTTTTAGACAGGTAGATGAGTCCTGCCTTATCTCATTATTCCTAACAACATATTCTCTGCAACATACTGATAAGGTCATTCTTTATAAAGTGCACTGTCACACTTTAAAAGTCAGACTTCTCCTTTGGCACTTGTGGTTCTTGCACTGTTCTCTAGAATGTGTAACTAGGTAGGTAGAAGATTAGAATATAGCAGTGATTACCTTTGAAGAGTGAGTGTGTGTGTGTGTGTGTGTGTGTGTGTGTGTGTGTGTGTGTGTGTGTGTGTGTGTGTGTGTGTGTGTGCGTGTGTGTGTGCGCATGTGAGAGAGAGAGAGACTGTAAATGGATTCTGGAATGTTTTATACACATTTGTAGTGTCAACATTTACAGATGGCTGTAAAAGTCATTTTACCACACCCATCTCCTTGGCAATACACTGCTGATGCCATCCATTTACAGATAGTATACACCTCACTGGTACTCAGGATCCCCCTGTGGTGCTGACTACTGATATTGTGCTCTGTAGATTGTGTAACAGGTAGATGGTTTGAGTCCATCTTTGTTTTCAGTACTGTGACTGTGAGTTCTGTCATATACAGTTGGCTACCTCACAACCGCTGTTATGTACACTTCCATTTATGAGATGTATTTTCAGTGGCACAGTATAGAACTAGCAAATTCGAGCATTCCCATGGAAAATACATTTTTTCCAACACAATGTTTACATAATGCTTACAAAAATTGCAGTATCTCACAGTTGTAGTACGACTTCTCCTGTGGTGTGTGACTTTGATACTGTGCTTTGTAGATTGCGTACCTACAAAGGTAAGAAGTTTGAATCCGTGAGGGTATCTTTCATTCTCATACTTTGTAGACTACTCATCAAATACATATGTGATATGTGGCCGTACAGTGATATTGTGCCCGCCAACTACATTTTAACATAAACATCCAGTGAATAAACATTGGTGATGTCATCCACTCAATGGGTACTGTCACAGTTGTACACCAACATGTTATGTGGTGCTTTGATTTGGACACAATTCTCTAGCTTATGATCTTAAGTAGTTAGTTCAAATCCTCCCATTACTGGTCAAACTATGTTGAGTCAGACTTATTGTGACTGTACATGTTACTAACCCTGTTGTCAAACACATCTGCTTTGTACATGTATAGATGTTGATTTCTCTAACAAAAAGCTATGATAATTTCTCACATAGCAATGATATTCCTTTGTGTAATGATGACATAGGATTACTTTTACCTTACATAACATTTCTAGTAATCATTCTCCTCTGGCAAGAGGGAATGAAACAATATTCCATATGTTGTTGCCTTACTACAGCAATAACAGGCACACATATCCCTTGCAGCAGTAACATGATGTAAATGCCTTAACATATCTCACAAATGCAGTGAGACTTCTACCATTGCACATTCACACTCTACGATATCATGTATTTTCTGTAGTCAAATGGTCAGGTGTTCTAAATCCACATTCAGTGACTGTTAGCACTGTGTGGCCTTACACTATAATGTATGAATGGCATCCACCATCATTATAATGTGTACATTTACAGTGGGAGAGTCTTGCCCCATCCCTTTTATCTCAAAGAGATTGTTTGCAACAATATCATATGATGCAATGACTTAGCATAGGCGGAGTGTCACAGATGTATTAAGACATCCACTGTGGCACTTGTGTTTCATCCACATGTCATTAGTCAGTAGACTTACCTAGCTTACTGTTCATTTCCTGAAAAGGACAACATTATATGAATGTACTGACTTTACACAAAAAACATTGTATCTAGTTATTTGTATCCATTTTTATGTTGGACAATAATATATAATCACATGGTGTGACTGCATTGTAGTGAAATGGTTAATTGGGGCATGTCATGCTGCGATTGCTCCTGTGGCATGTGCATTGACAACTGGCTTATACACCACACTTGCACACATAAAATGTTGTCAGTTCTGGGACAGTGTGTGTGTACTATATGATGTAAACAGCTCCTTTGCAAAGAAGCATTGCTATTCTATTGCTCACTGCTGTGTGGACAGTAGCATGTGCAGCTGCTTTTCATCATTCTGAATAAATCAGATTGTTGACATTGTATTCATATCTCCTTCCTTACTTCATATATTGATTTCAGTTATTTGTGGCAGCTTCCATTGTTATCTCCTGTAGCACATGCAGTCAATATAAAAAGTCTGTACAGAACTTGCATCATAGGGAGGGGTTTAAATATATTACCATATGTCTGTTAGGAAGCAGTGTCTTGCACACAGAAAATTGTTATGGCATAGTCAGAGGGTCACCTTTTTCAGGCCTCATACAAGGTAGGGCATCCATATGACTTGTGATAAAAAAGTGATGTAAGCCTTCAAGGATGTTTTTCATGACACAACCAACATGCATATTTCTGTGGCATCCATGCTTGATATGTATCTCTCTGATATCTGTCCTGACATGTCTGAAAATGACAAGATGCTAACATTTATTATGTCATTCATTGTTCACAGTCATTACTTATTTCCAAAATTATTATGCTCTTTATTGCATAATTTCATCCAAGCGTTTCTTTATTACTGCAATTATTTTCTTCACACTATAGAGTTTAATGGCAGATGAGGGCTTCCATAAAATGTTTCATACTGTATGGCATGCTGCCAGATCATCAGAAAGTGTGACTAGGCCTCTGTTATGACACCTACCTATGTTATTGCTGTTATGTTACTGTTCCCTGTAATTCATTGTGAACATGCCCAGTATAATAATATATGAGATGTGCACCATTTACCAATGGAAAACTTAAAATCATGAAATGTCATCCGATCTGTGTTGTCATTTGTCAGTTATGTATGTTGAGTCATATTATATTACCATTTAGCATTTACATGAGTATACAACCCATGCTTATCTATTATATGTTTATAGGTGATAAACCTCTTTCCTATAGGTACTAGTTATTTGCAAAAACATGTCCCTTTCTGATGTGCATTACACAACAGCTGTAAGGTTCATTTGTTTGTTTGTTATTGTGTATACACGCTGAAGCAGAGAATACATCACTGGTGTCAGCTAGCATACATAACTTCCCTGTATATACATCTCATATGCAATAACTGTAGTGCATGCATTGATCCCATAATGTATCTACTGTCCTTGCTAACTATTATCTGAACTCAGCATTTTGTTAAAATTTATATCACATTTGCTCCCATTAGTTACACTGCAGCAATTATGTCTCTCTCACATCACTTTTTAGCATGTTCATTTTTTTATGTGCTTAAGTCAAGTACTGTCATTGAGATTAATTACGATTACATCAATATGGCAGTATTTATATGATATAAATGTTTCTTTGACATTTCATCACATTTGTATGCAGTATTTGACTACATTTTCTACATTTCCTCTCTGCTCTTAAATACTTCTGCAGTACAACCAATGTTATTTGTGCACAGTTCCCCCATTCCCAATCCTTCAGGATTCGCTCACTGTCCTTGCCCTTAGTATTTCTGGGATACAGCCCTGGCACATATATTAGGTATGCCTATAGGCAAGCCATTTTGTTTACATTCTGTGCTTGTGCATTACCTTTGCATAGCCACAAGCATTATTGTTGGACATGAAAAAAAGGTGCTTGCAAATATGTAGGCATGATGAGCAGCACTCATATTCGATAGCACTGCTGCTCAAAGTGCTAACATGCTTAAATCATGAAGGCTTAGAGAGAAGTCTACACAATTGTTAATGAATCCCAGGGTGAATTCAAATACATGGGCATAAGGTTAGCTTCGACCATTTTTCATATTAAGGTTAACATTGAGGAAATTGCTACCATTATCAAACAAATGATTAGTTTATTCATGCTATACTTCATTTTGCTTTCAGCTGCCAAAGTGTTATTGCTTCAAACTTGTAACCATATCTCTCAACCTCTTAGAGCAAGAAATCTGGACAAAGCCTCCAATAATGGGGGACAAAGACCCAAAAATAGGGACACTTTCTAAATACTTCTATTACAAACTAAGAAAGTTGACAGCATAACAGTTTTTTTTTATTTCTGAAGGATATGAAGTCTGAAATGCAAATGTCTGCCATTATTTTCTTATTTCGGTCCCTAATGATTTGCCAGTGATTTGCCATAAAACCACAGTTTTGTGAGGAACAGATAAAAATATGAGGCAAAAATCTGTATTGTTGAAAGGTATGCTTGTAACGTATACCTCATAGAAAGGTTTTTTTTTTTTTTTTTTGTAGAGCAGGAAGTATCTTTCTTTTTTAGATTTCCTCTGAAATGCATATGAATTAATAAATACATTTGAAAAATCACCAAATGGCAGAACTCTGAACTGAAACAGTTTAATCTTGATAAGCTCTGTTTAGCTCTTTCATCAATACAAATAAATGACTTTATCAGAACAAGTCCAGCATTTAAAATAAAATCATATGACTTGCAGCATCAGTGAACAAAGAGTTTATGCTGCTGCTGGGCTGTTGTTATAACAGAGGCTTAGACAGCATTACATGCTAAAATAATTATTGCCCCACCCCGAGTTTCTTCTCTCAGGCATTCAAATTTGACAAAACCTTGAAACTTATCTCCACAGAGTGCCAGGTTTCACGTATCACCAAGATTTTAATAATGGGACAATAAGTCAGGGATTTTAGCTCATACAACCTTTTTTCTCTCTGACGTCTTGCTGTGGAATAGTACACATTTAAAAAGTTATTCATTATAGATGATCAAAGCAACTGTTCCATTTAGGTAAGTTCACCCCTTTAAAAATCTTAATATTTGAAATGTTACTAAATAAAGCCTTTCTGTATAGCTCAATGCAAGTGATCTAGCAGAAACATAATTCAAGCTAGGTTATTTTCTTCTCAGTGTAATATAAACTTAATAGGGCTGTAAAGACAAAAAAGTTAGCCAATTATTTAAATGTCTAGCCTTTGTCTACTAGTAGTTTATCAAACTAAGTGATAGAAAAATCTTACTGAATGTGACCTTAAAGTACAATTCAAGACTCACTTGGATCTGTCCTTTATAGCTTTATCAATATGAGATAGAGATATTGTACATAAAACGTACTTGCTGCATGAATTACAAGTTTGCAGTGGTAGGGCCCCTTAAAAAGTCTTGAACGTAAACTGCTGAACTCAGCAATTTTCAAACCAAAAAGGCAAAATAATGTCACTCTTTATTTCTGCAGACATGCCGGGGATCTGCCAATTTTATTCATCACTGTGTCCCCAATATAAGAACGTTGTCTATTATGGAGGCATTTTCTAAAACTGAAACAATGGGGATCTAATCTCAGTTAATGCAAGAGATTGTAGCATATTTATTTACCCTAACAATTTTCCTTCCTTTCTCCCTGCAGCATTAGTTTTGCTTGGCATCAACATTTGTTAGGCTGTCTTTTGGAGTTATGGTATGGTTAGAAACCTCACTGTACGTCTCTATACTAGTGGAGTACAGTTAGAGTGTTTGGTATCTAGCAAGCACTAAGGGACAGTATTCATAATATGATTTGAAGTACCTTCAAATTGGGTGATTCTTCAAGTCCTTACAGTCTTTATGAGAGACTTCCCATTTTTAACTTTTCCCTAACAGGGATATTTATTTCATTTTTATTCAAGAGTCCTAAGGGAAGCAGTAGAAGTGTGTACTTGTGCAGAGGACTTTGTGAGTGGAGCAGAAGTAGGATATAATTACAAAATGTGGATTAATTGCAAGTCTTTTGCTATAGTCACATTGTAAGTAACCATGCAGAAATCAGTCTGACATTCAGCAGCAGGGTTTAGATGGAGGCTGTTTTAAGCTGTTCTACCTCTGATAGGCCAGTAATATTCTCAGCACTGCTACCCACTTCCTTCCTTTATCACTCTATCTGGTTTTCCATATCAGATGAATTCTTGTATTTGTTACAGGTAGACATTTCTGTCAGTAAACAAACTTTGGTTAATGCTGAACTTAAAACATGTTTACACATATAAATATAGCTCCTTCCTCAAAGAGGGATGATATGCACAACTGCTCAGATTGTTCCATCTATGTCTTTAGTTCTAGTCTGTATTACAAACAGTATGGTCTGTCAGTACTGCGTAATGCAGTGAAGGAATAATTCTGTAGTCAAACAGTTGAACTGAGGGTATCCAGTGACAGAAAACAGGAATATTTCAAATATATCTGAAGCAATGATTACCCTAAAACACACACTCACGTACACACACACACACACACACACACACACACACACACACACACACACACACACACAGTCATTGCAGCAGTCCACAGAAAAGCTTGCCTCTAGTCAATTCACCACACTAGATATTAACAAAATGGATAAAAAAAAATGGGCATGTGTTAAACAGTAAGAGGACTCAGGCAGAAACACTAGAAACCAAAGAATCAACCAGGGTGGCTGGAGCGCCTTCTGTGTGGAGTCTGCATGTCCTCCCTGTGGTCGAGTGAGGTTAATGACATGCAGGTAGGTGCATGTGTGAAAGTGTGTCTTCTTTGAAGGTTGGGTGTCAGGCTGGCAACTCGGCACCGTAAAAATCCACTGCCAATCATTAGTGGACCGGAGTTCCGCCGTGGCGACCCCTAACCGGGAAAACCCAAAAGACACAAATAAACACAAAATAAACAGAGAGACACAGTAAAGAGGCAGGGAGATAAGATCTCATAGTCACACCTCAAGTTAAAACTATCATTGTTTTCACACACTCACAGCAGTAATCCTTAAATATCCCTTAGTAAAAAACTTTCACTAAGGACGCGTTCAGTACAGCAAGTCAGAATGAATTCTGTGTGCAAACTTTAAGTGGCCTAGCTTTAATGAATATTGAAATTCTACCCAGTCTACTTTTTAAGCATTTGCATTTGCACAGGTGTGGTCGTGTGAGTTTATACTGTTGCCTACTGTTGCTGCTGTGTGATATGCCATTTTAAATTTGCTACATACCTGTGTATCTTTTCTTTTTGGCTTTTCCCAGTTAGGGGTCGCCACAGCGGAACTCTGGTCCGCTAATGATTGGCAGTCGATTTTTATGGTGCCTAGTTGCCAGCCCGACACCCAACCTTCAGCGAAGGCACGCCCATTCACGCATGTCTTTCGGAGGCCACTCGACCGCCGGGAGGACATGCAGACTCCACAGAGAAGGCACTCCAGCCAAGAATTGAACAGGAGAACCTCTTGCTGTGAGGCAACAACACTATATGAATTGTAAATAGTATAGCCCAAGGAAAAGCCTTGGCATCATCCTTGTCTTAGTTTTTTTTTTTTGTATATATTTTTCATCAGGGCAGTAGCAGACATTCTACAGGATCCTGGAAACTTTGTTTGTCAGTTGCCTATGTTTTGTATATGATGACATATTGTGAACACTTTGTCGTAACAGGATTGCTAGGTATACTTAGTAGTATGAACAACCTCCTTTTAGTGCCATTTTCTCACCAGTAATCGGTATGTATTTCATCTTCCTAATATATTTGAGCAGCTTGGAATTTTGAAGCCATGCCTGAAGTACTTCAAAGTAAAGCTGTACTGTGGTCTTAGCTTCCTGGGGTGTGACAGCAGGACATAGCAAGATGGAGCTGTCTGCATACTGTAGCAGGCTGTCACTTCCCCAAACTTTCCTTATGTTGTAAAGAAACAGAATAACAAAGAACCAAACACAGAACTCTAAGATACATCAGAAGAGAGTCTGGATGGGGTATGCTTAACTTGTTCTATATTACAATTTGAAATCTACTCTTTACATACTGTGGACATATCCAGGCTCTAGATTCTCAGCTGCAGTACACACTGATTAGGAAAATTTGATGTTTTAATGGTGTCAAATGCTTTAGGAGAGTCTAAGAATATTGCATCAATAAATCTACCATTGTTCAACTCCCTTATTATTATCTTAAGTAATGCTATATCTATATACATATATATATATATATATATATATATATATATATATATATATATATATATATATATATATATCTATATAAATATATATATCCCATGCTCTATTCCAAACCCATCATCCCATAAGAACTTAAGTACATAAGCAGATGGAAATGCACAGTGTGTCCTAAAATATGTGACAGAGGCCACTGTAGAGCAACTGACATAAAATCTGAGATGGCAACTAACATTGAACTTTTATGGACTGAAAATATTATCACCTTCCTGAACCAAAGATCATGTCGTTCAAAGATATTCCTGTTTAGGAACGCAGTTACATGACAAGCTACAGACCTGCTAGTAAGATGATACTGTCCTGAAGGAACTCTACCGGCTGCCAGTGACCAAAAAATTTTCCTTTGGGCAGCTGGAAGAGCACTTAGTATTCAGAGAGAATGTATGAATCAGCCCTAAAGACATTAAAGGACCAGTACGGGAAAAAATTAAAAAACACTTTTTTTTTATCTTTTCTTGAATTTCTACAAATTGCTAACTTGTATTCATCAGAAAATAGTAGTCACTACTAATTTTCTTGTGTTTGTAACCTTTGGTGTCCTTCTGCGGACACACATCCTGATCAGAACTTGCTTTCTTCTAAAGCTATATATTCCCCTTAGGGCAACAGTTGTTGAGATTATAATGCTCATGGCTGGACTGTCACATCTCAGTTCCATTCATTTAGAATGGAAGAACAGAAAAGCAGTGCTAATTCTGAGAGGCATCTGTACTAATATCATTTACTGCTCTGCAGTGTCTTTTACAAATGTTTTTCCTACTGATGTGTTATACATTCTATGAAAAAAGCATCCAGAAATATCAACTCTTCTCTGAGATAACAGACAATGTCTTTACATTCACTGCTGCAGTATTTGTAACCATATGGAGCTCCCTGCCACTGAAGCCCAACATCCGGCTAGTTTTCCCAAAGACTTCTGAATTTAAAAGCTAAGTTGAATGTCACCATACACTCCCTGCGTAATGAAGGGCATAAAGGTGATGTTCAGACTTACAAAAAAGAACATCTTTGCCATCAGCCTGAACGTATCTTTTACACCATCAGTCTTTACCTGTGTCTGTCTTCTGCTAGTTGAACACATTTTCATTCTCCAGTGATTGCCTATACCTGTTTGGCTGTTTTTGCAAGATAAGTGTCTCATTGGGGATTTTGTGGTTTCTTGCTTTTTTATGTTTCTTGAGGTTAATGTCATCCAGAAAAGGTAAATGCCAGTGTGGGAGACAGATTTCCCATAGAGATCACCACTATGTGTCTTTTTTTTTTTTTTTTTTGCTTAGGTGCTTCTCATGACCATATGTCTTGTTCTATTTGTTAGGAGTTTGTTCCAAAAACCCTTCGCAGTAGACTTTCTTCCCTTTCCTTGTATCTTGAGAACCAGTGCCTTTACTCACTAAAGATACTATGGAAGGAATCTCCTTCCCCAAGGGTCAGCCATTAGGGAAGAAGAAGGTGAAAAAAGTTATGACTGGAATCTTCTGCAATAAAGCCTCTGCCAGGTGTTTCTCCTGAGGTTGTTATGAACCCGAAGGCTCGCTTGGCTGTGTTGTTGTATTTCTCTATCTTGACCATGTTGGAGGCTGGTGAGGATCTGGCTGGCAGCATGTCTGAAGAGGCTTTGTAGGTATCCGTCTCAGATGTTCAGAGGGAACCACAGTTGATTTTTTCTGAGGCGCCTAGGGGAGTTCCTCAGTTTTTAGTTGGAAAAGAAGTTCCTGCTATGGTTCTCGACTTTCATCCTGGACCTGAGCCTTCTCGGGATGTTCCTTTAAAAAAGAAACAAATAAATTAAACATGTTTCTTCTGCTTCTAGGGATCCACAAAGTGAGTGGCAGGCTTTTACTCAGGGGTTATTTTGCCTTAATGTCCTTAAAGGTTCCTCACGGGGTTTCAGTTCCTGCTCCTACTTGGTCCTCTACTAATCTTAATAGGCTTAGAGTTCAGGATGCATCTGAGGATGAATAGGAATCTGCTAACAAATCCCTAACTCATTCTACTCAGATTCCTTCTCCTTTGGACTATGGGTCAGAGGAGGAGGGATCTATTAGTTCTGATGTTCTTTTGGAGGAAATTTCTTTTGTTGACACACTCTCTAGGATGATGGATTTTTTAAGTGGGATTGCACTCAGGTCTCTCATATCGATAAGAGGTACTATCAGTTGCTGTAGTTGGACTCTCCTAAACCTGTAACTATTCCTCCTGTCTTGGCTGCCTTACTGGATGCTTTCTCCAATGCCTCTCAGGCACCTGATTCTCTCCCCCCTGCTCCCAAGAAGCCTGATAGGTTTTATAAGGTGCCTTAGGATTGTTATTTTTTATATAAATGTCCTGCTGTTGACCCCTCAGTAGTGTTCATAGCATCTGATAAGCCATCTCAATTGCTTCCTTTACCCAAATTATTGCCTTTGACAAGGACAGCAGAACTATGGACAGACTGGACAAAAAGGTTTACACATCTGCTACGCTAGCTTTTAGGGCTATTAGTTATCAGACCCATATGTCTAGATACATGTTGGCTCTTCTTTCTCAGGCCTGTCAACTTATTTCTGATTTTCCACACTCTGAGGGCAAAACTTCTGTTCTTTCCTTTCTAGGGACTTCTTCTCAAGTCTTTCATCATTCTGTTAAATGTAGTTATGACTCAGCGGATGCCTCTTCTAGGGCTGCTATTTTTTGTTCAGTTATGAGGAGGCATTCGTGGCTTAGGCTTCAACCTCTACCTCATGATATTAAAGCTAAGTTGATGAATGCTCCTCTGGATTCTAAACTTTTGTTTGGGGAAGCTGCTGCTGGTTTAAGTCCCTCCAGGAAAAGGGTAAGGCCTTATGGGAACATTTATTTATTTTATTATTTATTTATTTTACATTTGTTGACCGGGCTAGTCTAGCTGGAGACGTCCATTTTCAGTAGAGGCCCGGGGAGAAAAGCTCCAAGAATCATACAGATTTTTTTTACAAAGTTAAAAACAGGAGTTATACAGATAATAGAGATAGCAATATTACAAAAAATGTTTTTTTTTTTTTTTTTTTTTTTGCATGCATAAACATTAGCTTGTTTTTCCTGTGCCTAAATTTTAGAGAAACTACCCCACTAAACCTGCCTTTGTTCATAGGCAATCCTGTCCTTCTACTAAAGGTAAGAAGAATAGGTTCATAGGTTCATAGGTAGGTACTAGGCTATTGGTCCAAGGGCCTAAGTAAGTCTAGCCAACAAGGGTCCCTGGCTTATGCCACCCAAGAAAGTTCATTTCCTGTGCCCCTGTTGAGCAGAGACACAGAAGTGATCCCCGGGGTGTATTTCCTATTTCCCATCCATTCATCAAGATTTTTCTTGAAGAGTGCTAGTGAGGAACTTTGCTTGACATAGATGGGTAGCTTGTTCCAGAGTATAGGAAGTCTCTGGGACAGGAATCTATCCCTTCAGCATGTCCTGTTTATTGTGGTGACAAGGTTTAGGTCCCTAGAACGTGTAGCTCGGAGGGATTGGGATTTCTTTAGGTGGAGCATGTCCAACAGCTCTGGGTTTAACATAGCTTTATATGGTAGGCAGAGATCTCCTCAGAGTAGGCAATATGCTATGGAGTAAAGCTGGAGTTTTTTGAGATGGTCAGTGTAGGGCATCTGTTTGAGGCCAGTAATCCTCTTTGTGAGGTACTTCTGTGGCCTTTCCAGCTACTGAAGATGTCTTGTGAGGTACATTCCAAAAGGGGTGTTGCACTCTATAATGGGTCTAATGAGTGCCGAGTAGAGGGGAACAATGACCTATTTTTTCCTGAATGAGAACCCTTTTGTGATGAGGTGTGCCACATAGAAGGATTTCCTGACTACTGTGGCGATGTGATTATCAAAGGAGAGACTACTGTCCACCTGGGTCCCAAGATCTCTTATCACACATTCAGCATTAAGTAGAATGCTGTTTATGTGGTAGTTCATGGGTACAGAGTTTTTACCAAAGGGGATGACAACCCACTTTTTGGCATTGAGCTTGAGGCCATGCCTCTGACACCAGGCATCTATCTCAGTGAGGCCCTTCTGCAGGATGTCCACATCATTTGGGGACTCGACTATGTCTCCTAGTTTGCAGTCATCTGCGAACTTCATTAGCCTGAGGCCTTCTGTGTTAGCCTGTACTTCAGAGAAGACACCAAACAGGAGAGGTCCCAGGAGTGAACCCTGTGGTACTCCACTTGTCACTGGTTTGAAGTCAGATGTGAGGTCTGCAACTTTTACAGTGTGGGTTCTGTCAGTGAGCCAGTTGGCAACCCATCTTGTGACATAGGGATTTATACCTAGTTTAGTGAGTTTAGCTATAATTCCAGAATGGGGGATAGTGTTGAAAGCCTTGGCGAGGTCAAGATAGGCTGTGTGAACCACCTTACCCTCATCTACAGCTTTGGTGACTGCCTCATATGTCGATCAGGTTCAGAAGGCATGCTCTGCCTTTCACAAACCCTAACTGGGTGGAGTAAAGAGTTTGGAGGTTGCCAATGTTTTTGTTTATAAGTTCCATGATGATATGTTCCATGGACTTGCAGACCAGGCTTGTCAGGCTAATAGGGTGATAGTTCCCAGGATCAGTGGTGGCTCCCCCTTTGTGGAGTGGGATAACTGTTGCTTTGCCCCATTCAGTGGGCACAAAGCCTGATGTGAGACTATGATTGAACATGGTGCTTAGGTGCGGAGCTAGTTCATTCTGAAGTTCGTGAAAAACGCAGCATGGAATGTTGCCTGGTCCCATGGATGCTGTCTTTTTGGTTTTAGAGAGTACAGTTTTACCTGCATAGATGTGATTACAGGGACTCTGCATTCTTCCTATATGGATATGGCCCTTTAGGGGGTGAGAGAGTTGTAAAGTTAGCACTGAACCTATCTGCCAGGATGTTGGCAATATCAGTTGGTTCTGTAATTTCCATGTCATTGTGCTGTAACTCAGAGCAGATCTGGGTGTTGCCATTGAGATTCTTGACATAGCTATAGAATGCTTTGTGGTTGCCCTTAGAATCAGTGTTGATTTTGTTTTTGTAGCTAGCTTTGGAGGATCTTATAAGGGATCTCAACTTCTTACTGAGGCCGACCAGGGAGCTCCTCCACTCATGGGATTTTACTCTCTTTTGCAACAGTTTCTTCCTTCTGTTGTAGAGTTTGTTTATGGCAGAGGACCACCAGATTGGCTTCCTTTTTTGGAGGATATTGTTTTGGTTCTGTTTGGGATAGCACTATCCATGAACTTGTGTAAGTGCTTATAGAGTGCATTTGTGTAGGATTCAGCAGTCATAACTGTATTGTCCATCTGGTATGGGTGTCATGAAGTTCGCCGCATGAAGCTGGCTTTGGAGAAATTTTTTACCATGGTTTCCTTAATGGTGGGAGGGGGCAGGATGCAGATATCTAGGGTGATTAGCTTATGGTCGGATCTGACCAACGAGGTGTTGATTTGGTTTACCTTCATGTGTGCGAATTGTCTGAAAGGCAGTTTGCAAAGTTTGCAAATGCCGAACGGAAAAAGGTGAGAATGTAGAATGAGCGAATGCACAGTGACATTCACTCATTGCACATTTGACATTGTGGGGCGGATTCAACTGTAGTGGGGAATGGAAAATGGTCCCTTTCCCCACTGTAGTGTGATCTCGGAGTTAGAATATTAAAGTGGGGGGGTGCACTTCATTAGATTTTTTGTTCGACATTAATCTTTGAAACTCAGTGAATCTGCTTTTTGATTTGCTGATTTTTGAACATTTAAAACTGTCGTTTTCATTTTCGTGGTTACGATTCACTCATATGAGCAATCGCACCACTGTGATTCAGCTTTGTAAAGGTAAACCGTTGACTTCAGGTGTGGAACACTGGTCACTCATGTTGGTAATGACTAGGTCTAGGATACTGTTGCCCTGGTGTTGGACATGGATAAGTTGACCCAGGGATTGGAATTTATGAATTCCAGAAAGTGTTGAGTGAAGGAGTTGGTACATGAGTAGTTTTCCCAGTTAATGGTGGGGTAGTTGAAATTGCCCATTATTAGGGTGTTTCGTTGAACAATAATATTTTACAGTATATCAAGAAAAGAGGAGTGGGAATCCTGGGGCATGGTGGGGGATCGGTAGCAAGCTACAATTTGAATAGCAGTTTTGCCCAGAGTTAATTGCACTTGGATAACCTCGGATGCATTATGCTGCGCAACTAGCCTGGAGGTGTGGATATCCTTAATGAATATGGACACATCTCCACCTTTGGTGTTCTGGTCCAGGTTAGATGGTTGGAGAGTGTGGTATGAGTTATAGCCTGGTAATACAGGGGTGCTCTCTAGAGCCTTGAACCAGGTCTTGGTCACTGCACAGATATCGATGTTCTCCATTTTAAGGAGTGCCTCGAGTGAGTGCATTTTAAGATTTAGACATCTAGCATTGAGTAGCATTACCCTCAGTTTTTGCTTGCCTGTTCCTGTTATGGTGGGGAATTTGTCATTCGAACCTTGCCTAAAAAAGGCACTATAGGGGCGGCAAGAGCCTTAGCCAGTATCCAAAATCCCAGGGGTGACAGCTACAGTCCATCTCTGGCAAAGCATCGTGGTCTGTCGACCATGTCATCCCAGGAAGAGAGATACTGGATCCCCTTAGAATGACACCAGATGCTTAGCCAATTGTTGAAGTCAATCATTTTGTCCTTGTACTGTAGTATCATTCTGGGCGATGGCAGGATGCTACTCAAAGCTAGGGTCATACCTGCCTGGGCTACAAGATTGGAGAGCTCTTCCATGTTTCTTTTCATGTAGTCCAGGGAGGTACGTCTCTGGTCATTCACACCAACATGAACAATGACAGAGTCATATTTGTACTTGTTGTGGAGTGACCTGAGTGCGTGGGTTATGTGGTGGATCCTGGCACCTGACAGGCAGCTGACAGTAACCTTCTCCTTGTTTAGCCTGGTTAGTGGGACATTAGTGTGCCTGACTATAGAGTCACTTATGACTAGTTTGTTGGGTACGTTGTTTTGCCTTATGGGCTGTGGTTTATTGGCATACTGAGTCTCTGGGCTATGTGTCATTTGGGTTGTGTTGAGGTTGGAGGTTGCTTGCGTTTCTGCTTTGGAGGTCTCTGTTGCTTGAGCATATTATTATTGAGAGCCTCTGCAAATGTTTTTGTGTTTCTATGTGTGGATTTTGGTGGTGCAGATTTAGTGGGACTATGTGATGAGTGTGGTGTGGTGCAAGTGTTTACCTTCTCCTCTTGACTGTCAAGTTCAGTCTTGGTTGGAGAGAGCTTTACTGGCTAGATAAGTGCATCTCTCACAGGTTGTGGTGTTGGGTGGTAGGAGGAGAGGGTTGTCCGTGTACATGAGGCAATTACTACATTGCCTCAAGATGCCCAGATTCATCAGATAGACAGGCTAGAACACTCGGAGCTGACCCTTGCACATGCCTGAATAAAAAATTACTTTCCTCTAGACAAGTGAGGAAAGTGAGTATAAGAGCTGTTTTTATCTAAGCAAGTGAAGAAAGTAAGTACAAAAACTGTTTTCCTCTAGGTAAAGAGAAAGGTTGAGTGCTGTAGTAATTTGTAGCTTATTTAGTTCTAACAACAAGTTCTGAACAAGTGGTGAGCACAAATAAGCAAATTCAAGTGCTAAAACTAAGAATCTGTACCTGGATCTTGTGGTAGATAGGCTACCTAGTGCTTACCACTCCCACTGATAAGCTAGAAGGCTTCCCTCCAACACAGAAAGGCTTTGGGGACTCAGAAGCTTACAAACAGTCCTGGATACAGCAAATCTGTATCTGGACTAGACGAGTTACAGGAAAGATGGGAAACAAGCAGACTCCTCCTTCAAAAGCTAGTCAGTTTTGAAGAACTCCAAAGCCTTCCCTTCTGGACAAATCTGGTGCTGTGTGACTATCCATCCCTTCACAGCCCCATTACTCTTTCTCTTCACCTTTCTCTTTCTTTTCAGATCACTTAGGATTCTTGTGTTCTATCGTTAACTGGCCAAGGGTACTTTATGTTGTGGAAATCCTGTCCTCCTTTAATGGGCATTCCTCAACCTCCTTGGGAACATATTCCCTTTTTACCAGAGGTTCTTCAAGATCTGTTGTCTCAGGGTACTATTCAAGAGATGTCTGTGTCCCAAAGTGGGAAAGGGTTCTACTCCTGACTGTTTCTAGTACCCAGAAAAAAGGGCACTTGGAGATCTATTCTAGACCCCTTTCAACTAAACATTTTTCTAAGGGTACTTTCCTTTCATGTGTTGTCCCTTCAGATTCTGTTTACTCTCTTGCTTCCTCAGGCATATATGGAGTCTCTGGATCTCAAGGATGTTTATCTCCATATTCTGATCCATCCTCTTTTCAGGAAGTTTTTGCATTTCTTTGTTGCTTCCTGGCATTTTCAGTTCTCCGCTTTGACATTTGGCCTTTCTACTGCCACAAGGATGTTCACCAAATGCCTTGCTCCTGTGATTGCAGACTTCAAGGGATCCAAATATTCCCTTACTTGGATGACCTGTTGATTCAGGTGTCTTCTCCATAGACCCTTTTGCAAAATCTTCATTTTGCCTTAACCCATCTTCACAGCCTGGAGTTCATGGTAAATTTCAAAAAGGTCTTCTCTGAGTCCTTCTTTGGCTCATGTTTTTCTGGTTTGCAGGATTCAGACGGTGCCAATGCTTGCATCCCTGCCACCTCCAAAGGCCTTAACTCTCATTTCTTTCTTTCATACTCTTCTTCCTCTGGCTTCCATTACTGCCAGGGAGTTTCTGAGAGTTGTGGGTTTCATGGCATCCATCATTCCGATGCTCCCTCTGGCCAAACTTCATTTGAGAAAGTTTCACTGGTTTCTGAAGTCATTGTAGCTTCAGCATGTTCATCATCTAGAATTTATAGTGCCTGTTTTTCCTTGTCTCAGACAAGAATTCTCTGGTGAATTCAGCAGTTCTCTCTAAGGTTGCTACCCATCCCATTGTCAGCAGGACACTCACGGGTTAAGCTTCCTTATCCCATTGCCTGCTGTGCCAAGCAGTGGGACCAGAAAAAGTCCCACTTTCCAATTGCATTGAATTGGTGTGGAAAAGCCACAATTACTTCCAGCTTTTCCATGGCAATTAATTTATGTCACCAACCCAGACCTGCAGGCAGAGTGGTTCCCTGTTAGGTCTGGGTGTTTTAAATCATGCAGAAATTGGCTTCAATTCATGAAGAGCTGGGGACTTGGGCAGGAAGAGCCCTATAAAGATCATGGCTGTAGAGTGGTTTGTTTTAGCGCTTCTACAGTTGCTATGAAAAGTAATAGTGACATTTTTTAATGGCCAATCTAGCCAGCAAGCAACTAAGCAAGCTAGCTATCCAGCTAGAGAGCTAGTTATCCAGTCAGCCATTAATTCATCCATCCAGCCAGCCATACCTCTCAACCTCTTAGAACAAAAAAGATGGACAAAGCCATAAATAATGAAGGGACAAAATATGAGGCAAAAATCTGGACATTCTGTAAAAATCTGTACAGCTGAGAGGTGTACATCCATCCATCCATCCATCCATCCATCCATCCATCCATCCATCCATCCATCCATCTAGCTACTCCAGCAGCCAGCCAATCAGCTAGCCACTACAGCTGCCAACCAGCCATCCATCCAGCCATCCAGCCATCCAGCCATCCAGCCAGCCACTCCATCAGCCAGCCAGCTAGCCACTCCAGCGGGCAACCAGCCAGCCATTTAGCCACTCCAGCAGCCAGCCAGCTAGACACTCCAGCAGCCAGCCAGCCATCCATTCATCCAGCTAGTCATCCATTCATCTAGCCAGTCATCCATCCATCCAGCCAGTCATTCATCCATCCAGCCAGTCATTCATCCAACCAGTCATCTAGCCACTCCAGCAACCATCCAGCTAACCACACTCCAGCAACCATCCAGCCAGCCATCCATTCATTCAGCCAGTCATCTATCCATCCAGTCAGCCATTCATCCATCCAGCTAGCCAGTCCAGGCAGCCAGCTAGCCACCCCAGCAGCCAGCCAGCTGTTGTACCCATAACTGCATTTCCGTCACCACTCCTAGAGTGATGTCATGGTAGATGATGTAGCCAGTGTCATATTGGCCACACCCCCATGTCCCACTTTTGCCCAGTTAAAAGGTGGTAACCCTAGTTCTCTCTGAATCCAGGGATCCCATTTCATCCCCCTCTTCCCTCTAAGGAATTGTTTGCAGATGCATCAGACATGGGATGGGGGCAACTTTTGTCTCCCTAAAGGTATAGAGGGTGTGGTCACCTCATCAGCAGAAGGAGCACATCAATGTGAAAGAGATGAGAGCCCTTCTGCTGGCTCTTCATGCCTTTCAGTCTGTCTTTTCTCCAGGGCCTCTCAAGGTATTCACAGACAATACCACAGTGATTTGGTATCAAGCAGGGCAGAATGAGATCTTGTCTTCTGGGCCAGTTGGCACTTCTGGTATGGGATCTTGTGCCAAGTGTCAAGTGACTCATCAAACAGTTTATATCCCTTCCAGTCAGAACATTGTGGAAGACACTCTGACTAGGTCCTTAATGCAGTTTCACAAATGGATGCTTCACAGGGATGTGTTTCTGGACATTATCCACCAGTGGGGTACACCTCAAGTGGATTATTTTTGCCTTACCTCTGAACAGACAACATCCCCTGTTTTGTGCCAGAGTCCCACGTCTTCTGCTATGGAAGGTGGACACCCTCTCATTCTCCAGGAAGGGGATGTTTCTTTATGTATTCCCTCCCCTTCCTCTCATTCCAAAAGTCCTGTTCAAAATCCAACAGGATGCTCCCAAAATCTTGTTGGTGACTCTCTTTTGGCCACAAAATCACTGGTTCCCTCTTTTTCTGCATCTAGCCAAGGGCAATCATCACAAATTACCTCACAGTATGGATCTCCTCACACAAGACAAGGGGTGGCTTATCCATCCCCACCTGGCCATGCTTCCACTGACACTGTGGGTGGTAGGATTTTGATTCCTCATAGACACTTTTTTTTCCTGAGGACATGATGCAAGTCCTGCAGGAGGCCAGGAAATCTACAACTCAGAAATCCTACTTATCAAAATGGAAGAGGTTTTCTTTTTGGTGTCTCTTTCTTGTAACCTGGACCCACTTATTGTAGATGCTCCTTTGGTCCTCTCTTATTTGTGTGAGTTGCTCAATGCTGGTTTGGACTATTCTACTATTAAGGCCCAGCTATCAGCTATCTCTACTTGTCTGCCTTTTTCTCTTTCTTTAGCTACTAGATTTGAGATGAAACAATTTCTTAAAGGTGTCCTTAATATTAGACCTCCGAAAAAGCCTGTTTCTCCTCCCTAGGATCTTAATTTTGTTTTGGAGAAGTTGACTCAGGCTCCTTTTGAGCCTGCTGCTTCAGCTTCCTTGCAACATTGTTCATGGAAGACTATTCTTTTCTTAACACTTACTTCTGCCAGAAGAGTGTCTAAGTTGCCAGCCCTTATGGCTTGTCCTCCTTTTCTGATTTTTCATGAGGAAAGAGCTTCTTTATACGCTAACCCTTATTTTATGCTGAAGGTGGTTAATGAGCTATCACTTAATCAGTCTATCAATCTGCCTACTTTTTTCCCCTCTCCCCAAACTGATAATGAGAGTATGCTGCATACTTGTGACATGCATGGGCAGCTTAGAATGTATTTGGATATAACCAAGGCTATCAGAAAATTTGATCAGTTGTTTATTTTCATCCTAGATCTTTGGAGCTTGCTGTATTCAATCCAAACTATTTCTTCTAGGATTTCTAAGGCTGTTTCCTTTTGTTATACTTTTCAAGGCAACAGCCTTCCTTTTTCAGTTAAGGCTCATTCTGCTAGAGCTGTGGCTTCTTTTGATGCTTTTTTCAAAGGCTTAGGTACAAATTCTAGTCTTGAAGCAGCTACCTGGACTTCTGCGCATACCTTTTTCCAAACACTACAAGTTGGATGGTATCTCTAGAGCTAGAGCTGGTGTTGCAAGTTCAGTTCTTCATGTTTTTTAGGAGACTTTTCTGCCCTTTCCTCCTCCCAAGTTTCCTCTTGACCTTTGGCACTCTCCCATATCATTACGAACAATGTAGCAGTGAGTGTAAAGACATAGTTCAGTTGTGTAAAATCTTACTATAATGGTAGATGCTCTTGCCTTCACTGCTGCAATATTCGCTCCATCCCTCCATCTCCCTAGTTCTTTACCTTCTTTTATGTACATGTTACCTCTTGGATTCCTTGGACTGGTGTTCCTCCTGGGGCAATCAGTTCTGTTTTTGGTAAGCCTGAACATCACCTTTATGCCCTACATTACACACCGAGCATGTGGTGATGTTCAGCATACCTTTTAAATTCAGAAGTCTTTGGAAGACTGGCCGGATATCACGCTTCTGCGGCAGGGAATTCCATATCATTAAGAATACTGCAGCAGTGAAGGCAAGGACATCTACCATTGTGGTAAGATTTTACACAACTATACTTTTTTGGGAGATGCTGCTTTTGTGTGCTTCAGTTCCTTCTCAAGTTACTCCTTTCATTTTCCTTTCCTCAGTAAGCCACAGTATCACATTTCCTGCTCTGCAAGGTTTAGTTAATTAGTCACCTATGCATAACAATAGACATCAGACAGAACTGTCTGTGTGGTGTGCCAGTAAAAGTGTTCCCTCATCTCTCTCTCCTTATTCGTGTTATCTGAATAGCACTTTCACAGTAAATAATGTTACAAAATGCTTATATCAATAGTTAAAATGCAGAAGTCTAAGTATACCAGAAACTGTGCTCTGCTTTGTTTATTAGGATTCATATTGGCTGCTCAGAGCTGTAGATATGCCTGCAAGCAAATGCTCTTATTATCCACCAAATAATAGTCTTATTTCAGACAGATCATTATATAGTAATGCAGTTGTCAATCTTGTTACCTCTCAGACAGGCCACTGATGTTACCTTCTACTTATCCTTGATGGTTGCTAGATGTAGCAGTGTAGATTGGAAAGTAGTATTGATATTAACTCAGACAGAAAAGCGTGCACGTTGCTATGGGCAGTGATAGTATGCATTATATTGTGCTTACAGAGAAATACATTGAATAACATCAGAAGATGTGCAAGGCAAATTTCACAGACTGGGCACACTAAAGCAACTGTTAAGGATAAGTAGAAGGTAACATCAGTGGCCTGTTTGAGAGGTAAAAAGATTGACAACTACATTATTATATAATGATCTGTCTGAAATAAGACTATTATTTGGTGGATGATAAGAGCATTTGCTTGGAGACAAATTTACAGCTCTGAGCAGCCAATATGAATTCTAATAAACAGAACAGGGCACATTTTCTAGAATACTTAGACACATACCTCTTAACCTCTTAACACAAGAAATCTGGACAAAGCCTAAAATAATGGGGGCACAAAGGACCAGAAAATAGGGACAGATTTTAAATATTGCACTTATAAGCTTAGAAAGCTGCTAGAATAACCGGATTTGTGTTAGCAAGCATTTTAGGGCAGCCATGGTGGTGCAGCAGTTAGCGTTGCCACCTCACAGCAAGAGGTTCTCCTGTTCGATTCTTGGCTGGGGTGCCTTCTGTGTGGAGTCTGCATGTCCTCCCTGTGGTCGCATGGGTTTCATCTGGGTGCTCCAGTTTCCTCCCACATCCCAAAGATATGCTAAAGGTGGATTGGACACTCTAAATTGGCCCTAGGTGTGAGTGTGTACCTTCTGTGGAAGGTTGGGCGCTGGGATGGCAACTCGACACTGTAAAACTCCACTGCCAATCATGAGCGGACAGGTTATCCACTGTGGTGCCCCCTAACCAGGAAAAGCCGAAAGAAGTGTTAGCAAGCATTTTCTGAAGGATATGAAGTATGCATACCTCTCAACTGTATAGATTTTTGCAGAATGTCCAAATTTGTGCCTCATATTTTTGGTCCATTTTTCATAAAACTTTTTTTTCTGGAAAATCAGCGGGAAATCAATAAAGATTGAAGTCAGAAAATAATGACAGACATTTGAGTTTCAGACTTCCGCCCCTTCAGAAAATTCATGCTAATGCAAAACCTGTCATTCTATCAACTTGCTAAGTTTGTAAGAACAATATTTAAAAATTGCACCTATTTTTTGGGCCTTTCTTCCCCAATTATTTTAAGCTTTGTCCAGATTTCATGCACCAAGAAGATGAGAGATATTATTTGGAATGATGATTCAGTCATTAATACATCTGGATTTGGATGTAAGATCCCTTTTAGAATGGTGGATCAGTCAGTAATAAATTAGAGTTTGTGAGAAGGATGCCTTTGGGAATGGTGCATTAGGCATAGCACATTAACATTTGCGTGTAAGATGCCTTTTGAAATGATGCATCAATCATTAATACATCAGGAGTAACATGCCTTTTGGAATGGTACAAAGTCATTAATACATCAAGAATAGCAGTTTAAAAGCATTATGGGACTCAATTCAAAACTTTCAAAACTTTTCAAGTCTTAAATTTAATGAGAACAAAACAAATGTATTGCTTATAAATACTAATAAAAAAGATCTAAATAAAAAATACCATAAATATATCTCTACCGATAATATAATTAAATACTTGGGAATTATAATAACTAACAACCTAGATACTACAATTGAAACAAATTATAAAGAGACCTTAAATAATATTAAAAATCTAATACAAAGATGGAAAAAATTCTTCTTTTCAATGGAAGAAAGGCTTTATATAATTAAAATGATCATATTTCCAAAAATTCTTTATGTCATACAAGCTTGTTCTTTGCCACCAGCTAAATCGCACCTAAAACAATTAAATGATTTAATGGTAAGATTCCTATGGTATCCAAAAAAAACAAGGATAGCTATGAAGTATCATCTAGATGATTGGGATATAGGTGGCATAGGTTTACCAGACATAGAAATATATTTGCATTCATCCATTATTAAAACAATATCATTATGGCTAAATACAAAATATACATCAAAATGGAAGCTAGTTCATGAGAAAATCTGGTTAAAATCAGGATTTGTAGTAGCAAATAAGTATACAGATTTCATACCAAACAATTTTCTATGGCTGATGAAAAAATATATGATGATACATAAGAATAAAAATATAAGTACCAAATACATTACTTATACATTAAAAATTTTCCAAAATCTTATCAATAGCAATCCTGATATTAAAGCATGGTCATTTCTTTTATATCCAGTAGCGTACACACAAGGTAATATAATAACATTTAATATGGAAGTAGTCAACATGCTTAAAGAAAAGGGATTAATATATTGGCATTAATTGCTAAACTCTGGAAAACCTCTGACAATAGACCAGATTAAACAAAAATTAAATATGGAATATAGTTCATGGTTACATGTACAAGAATTAAGACAGTATATATTAAGCAAACAAGAAACAATGCAACCATCAATAAGACAAAATGTTCCTAACCTTATAGAACATATAATATTACTAACGAATCAACCCATTACTGGAAAGGGATACTTATCATCTATTTATAAAACAAACAAAAAAATAAAAATGCATAATAATGACAAAATATGGAATTATTATAGATCAGTTAATGGACATGTGCCAAATGACAGAGATAAAAAACTAATTCTTCTCTCTCCAAAGCAGACATCACTTTCATTACATTGGAGACTTTTTACATGGCAATTCATACACAGATCTTATGTAACCCCATCATAAAATGGAACTTATGTTTAAGAAAAATATTGGCTGCTGGAGATGTGATTTATCAATAAAAGCAGACTGGCAACATATGTTCTACAAATGCCATTTGATTAAACCATATTGGGATAAAATAAATCATTTTCTGCAAATGGTATTCAATGATAAATTCCAGATTTCCAAATCTATTATTTTGTTTAATGTACCTGTACCCGACTGTGTGCCAAGAACAAAATATGTAATCTTATGGACTCTCCTATCTATTGCAAGGAAGAACATTACATCAAACTGGAAATCCAAAGCTTCTCCAACTTTTAAGCAATTCATGAATATGGTGTCAGCAGTATCGCAATTGGAAATGAACACTATTAAAGGAAGAAATGAAACAACTATATCATTATACATAGCATGGCAAAAAGTAACTGAAATACTGGAGAATAATGACTGCAGCAGATTATAATCAGGAAACAATTGTATAGAAAGGCAATTATATGTCAACAATAGACACCCTTGTAAATACTTTATTTTGGTTTTAATGTTTGATATCTGTTTAGACTAGAGGTTTTAGCCTACCTTTTTAAATAATTTGTAAATACTTCATTGTCATAAATAACCTGCATTCATGTTTTCTTGTTTTTGGAAGTGAATAAAAATATAAAAAAAAAAAAAAAAAAAAAAAAAAAAAAGATTTGAATTTGGAATGTGCTTCGGGCATTAATAAATCAGGATTCAGCTGTAAGATGCCCTTTTGAATGATACATTATTCAATACATCAGGATTTGGGTACAAGATACGTTTTGAAATGGTGCCTCAAGTTTTGGGTGTAAGATAGCTTTTGAAATTGGTCAGATTCGACCATAAGCTAATCACCCTAGATATCTGCATCCCACCCACCATTAAGGAAACCACGGCAAAATATTTCTCCAAAGCCAACTTCATGCTTCTTAAGACAGAAGTGGCGAACTTCATGACACCCATGCAGATGGACAATACAGTTATGACTGATGAATCCTACACAAATGCACTCTATATGCACTTACACGAGTGCACAGATTGTGCTATCCCAAACAGAATCAAGACACTATCCACCAAAAAAAAGGAAGCCAATCTGGTGGTCCCCTGCCATAAACAAACTCTACAATAGAAGGAAGAAACTGTTGCAAAAGAGAGTAAAATCTCATGAGTGGAGGAACTCCCTTGTCAGCCTCAGTAAGAAGCTGACATCCCTTATAAGATCCTCCAAAGCTAGCTATGAAAACAAATTCACCACTGATTTTAAGGGCAACGACAAAGCATTCTACAGCTATGTCAAGAATCTCAATGGCAACACCCAGACCTGCTCTGAGTTACAGCACAACGGCATGAAAATTACAGAACCAACTGATATTGCCAACATCCTGGGAGAAAGGTTCAGTGCTAACTTTACCCCCCTCTCACGCCCTAAAGGGCCCACATCTATACAGGAAGAATGAAGAGTCCATGTAATCACATCTATGCAGGTAAAAGCTGCACTCTTTAAAACCAAAAACACAGCATCCATGGGACTGAACAACATCCCAGGATGCGTTTTACATGAACTTCAGAATGAACTGGCTCCCCACCTAAGCACCATGTTCAATCATAGTCTCACATCAGGCTTTGTGCCCACTGAATGGTGCACAGCAACAGTTATCCCACTCCACAAAGGGGGAGCCACCACTGATCCTGGGAACTACTGCCCTATTAGCCTGACGAGCCTGATCTGCAAGTCCATGGAATGTATCATCATGGAACTCATAAGCAAAGACATTGGTAACCTCCACACTCTGTACCCCACCCAGTTTGGGTTTGTGAAAGACAGATCATGCCTTCTGAACCTGACTGACTTCTTTGAGGCAGTCACCAAAGCCGTAGATGAGGGTAAGGTGGTTCACACAGCCTATCTTGACCTCACCAAGGCTTTTGGCACCATCCCCCAGTCCGGAATTATAACTAAACTCACTAAACTAGGTATAAATCCCTATGTCATAAGATGGGTTGCCAACTGGCTCACTGACAGAACCCACACTGTAAAAGTTGCAGACTCCAAATCTGACTTCAAACCAGTGACAAGTGGAGTACCACAGTGTTCAGTCCTGGGACCTCTCCTGTTTGGTATCTACTTCTCTGAAGTACAGGCTAACACAAAAGGCCTCTGGCTAACGAAGTTTACAGATGACTGCAATCTAGGAGCCATAGTCGAGTCCACAAATGATGTGGACATCCTACAGAAGGGCCTCACTGAGACAGATGCCTGGTGTCAGAGGCATGGCCTCAAGCTCAATGCCAAAAAGTGCATTGTCATCCCCTTTGGTAAAAACTCTGTACCCATGATAAGAGACCTTGGGACCCATGTGGACAGTAGTCTCTCCTTTGAAAATCACATCGCCACAGTAGTCAGGAAATCCTTCTATGTGGCACACATCATCACAAAAGGGTTCCCATCCAGGAAAAAAGACATCATTGTTCCCCTCTACTCAGCACTCATTAGACCCACTATAGAGTACAATTCCCCTTTTGTAATGTACCTCACAAGACATCTGCAGCAGCTGGAAAGGCCACAGAAGTACTTCACAAAGAGAATTACTGGCCTCAAAAAGATGCCCTACACTGGCCATCTCAAAAAACTCCAGCTTTACTTTGTAGCATATCGCCTACTCCGAGGAGATCTCTGCCTAACATATAAAGCTATGTTAAACCCAGAGCTGTTGGACATGTTACACCTAAAATATCCTCAGTCCCTCTGAGCTACACACTCTAGGGACTTAAACTTTGTCCCCACAATAAACAGGACATGCCGGAGGGATAGATTCCTGTCCCAGAGACTTCCTATACTCTGGAACAAGCTACCCATCTATGTCAAGCAAAGTTCCTCATTAGCACTCATCAAGAGAAATCTTGATGAGTGGATGGGAAATAGGAAATACACCCCATGGATCACTTCTGCAGCTCTGCTCGACAAGGGCACAGGAAATAAACTTTCTTGGGTGGCGTAAGCCAGTGAACCTTGTTGGCTAGGCTTACTTAGGCCCTTGGGCCGATAGCCTAGTACCTACCTATGAACCTATGAAATGGTGCCTCAAGTTTTGGGTGTAAGATAGCTTTTGCAATGGTGCCTCAAGGTTTGGGTGTTCTATTCCTTTTGAAATTGTCCCTTAAGTTTTGGGTATAAGATGTCTTTTGAAATGGTTCCTCAGGCTTTGGGTACAGGATACCTTTTGAAATTGTGTCTCAGGTTTTGAGTGTTATATTCCATTTGGAATGATGCCCCAGGTTTGGGGTATAAGATGCTAGTTGGAATGGTGCCTCGGGTTTTGGGTGTAAGTTATCTTTTGGAATGGTGTCTCAAGTTTTGGGAGCAAGACACCTTTGGAATCCTACATCTCTCATTAACACATCAGGATTTGAGTGTAGTATGCCTTTTGGAATGGTGCTACTTTAGTGACAGCAAACATCTGCACCACAGTATGGTCAGACCATGCACAGTGGTATGCCATAGTGTGTATAACATCACACAGTATTTGGCTATGTTTTTTATATAGGAAAGGCAGACTAAATGCTTCCAAGAGTCTGCATATCGAGAAATAAAACTATACTATTTTCTGAGAACTTTTTGAATGCTATATTTAGTGTTAAGTTGTCCTCATGCTGGATGGCACTGCTGAATCTATAAAAAACTCTTTCACAGAAACTTCCGAAAAGCATGCATCATTCCATTTTTTAGGAAACAATGGTATATAAACAGAAACTACAAATATGTAGAAAGTAAAGAAGAGAGGTAAGGCTTGATTTAATTTCAGGGGGACTTGTTCTTCTGCTGTGATATGGGGTCTTCTTTATTTCACTGAAAGCTCATTTCACTGAAACTCAGTTGCCTGCACATAATTCACTGAAAACTCATTTCACTGAAAACTCATTTCACTGAAACTCATTTCGTTTAAAGTTATATACGGCCTTTTCCCCACTGTAGTGCGATCCTGGAGTTAGTATATAAAGTAAGGGGGTGTGAGGGGCACAGCCCCTCCACACTGGGGTGTGGGGGGGTCATAGCCCCCCACCTATTTTAAATGTTTAAAACCATAGATATGGATACTTACAAGTCCAATGAATAACTCTTTCCAGAAGACAATATATATAACCAAACTATGTTGGGGGCTATGCCCCCCACACCTCCCCTTACTTTATATACTAACTCCAGAATTGCACTACAGTGGGGAAAAGACCACATATAACTTTCATCGAAATGAGTTTCAGTCAAATGAGTTTTCAGTGAAATGAGCTTTCAGTGAATTGTGCGCAGGCAACTGAGTTAAAATGAGCTTCCAGTGAAATAAAGTAGACCAGCCATGTGTGCCTCCGGAGTCCGTGATGTTAAATAATGGGTACAATTTTATAGTAACTGCAAATCTTTGTCAGGTACTTGCAAACTACAGGTATGCCAAAGATCTTCTAGCATTAATGAAAACAGTTATTGAGCAGAAATGAAGCAAAGTAAACTACTGCCAGTAGACTGAAGTGGAATGTGGTCCAATTCTGAATGCCCAGTATAACATAAGTTGTTACATTTAATTTGTACTTCCCTAGTGTAGCACTTCTTGTACCTAAGGTAAGTCATCTTGCTGGTAATATCTCAAGAGCCTCATTCTGGCTGACTTCTCAATTCCTTTTTAGACAGATCAACAAAAAGAGGCTCCTTCATTTTTGTGAAAGACCAAGCATCCTGTGGCTTCACTGGGGAAGCCTTCTTCCTATTTCACATAATTAAACATACAAATACTCCCCTTATCATCAGATTCATAAGTACTAAAGAATGACGAAGTTTGGTGTTAAGGAAATGCATTTTTAATTGCATTCTTTTTACAGAAAGATGTCTCTCTTGAATTCTTATGCAATTTTAATACAATTTTTTCACTTTTATATCCAAAATGTGTGTGTGTGTGTGTGTGTGTGTGTGTGTGTGTGTGTGTGTGTGTGTGTGTGTGTGTGTGTGTGTGTGTGTGTGTGTGTGTGTGACTGTGTGTGTATATTTATGACATTTTACTGAAATGTCAAAATTCAGAATCTCAAATAATTAAACTTAAAAAGTGTGAAACAGCCAATAAAAAAACACATCTTTTTTGTGGGACAGCAAGCCCCCTGCACCTCCCTTGTGGGTGGGGCTACACCCTCTACACCCCTGCTGATTATATATACCAGTTCCAAGATGGCTGAAAGGACAAATTCCCTGACCCAATCCATGTTGCTCCACAATTTCAAAAAGAAAAGCCTGCAGTTTTTGAATAGCTGTTTTTCAATCAGTTGTGCCAGCTTTTTCACTCTGCAGTATAAATGAACATTGATGAAATGTGGGTAACCATGTAAATACATATATATGTTTGCAGTTAAAGGAAAATATCTGAACCATCTCTGCTTGGCAGAAGCAGGCTTTAAGTTAACTCCTGCTCCATGTATATCATGGAATAATGGACTTGTAGTCTGTGAAATGTAATCTGTTTCTGGCAAAACTGCTTGAACTGCAGGCTACAAGTCCTGTATTCCCATGATTTTAGTTCTGTTGTAAGAGATAATAAGGTTGTCCGTCACATTGTTTTGACATCTTCAGTGGACATGGTCAGGGTTTTGTATTCTCTCTTGTACTCCTTAGTGTTATGGTGACTAATTTATGGAGACAATGTGGTCAGGGTTATGTCATGCAGAGCATCTACTCTGCAGCATTTTTATTCTGCAAGAAAGGTGGATTTTATGGCTGAATATCCACAATCTGTCTTCTATACCTTTTGTAGAAAAATATGTCCATATTACAAGTCTCAAAACGACTAGAACCAAATCATGGGACAATGCTTAAAGTCTTTGGTCCAAAGATAATGTCATTCCAGATATAGTCATACATCTCAACTAAGCAGATTTTTGCAGAATTTCTAGATTCTTGCCTGACATTTTTGGTATGTTCCTCATAAAAGATGTGGTTTTCTAGCAAATCATTGAGGATTGGAACCACTATAAAATGACACACATTTGAGTTTCAGACTTTGTATACTTCAGAAAATGCATGCTAATGCAAAACAAGGACTTCTAGCAACTTTCTAAGGTTGTAAGAGCAATATTTAAAAGCTGTCATTATTATTGGGCATTTGTCCCCCCATTATTTTGTGTTTGTCCAAATTTCTTATGCTAAGAGGTTGAGAGGAATGGATATAGTGTCAACAAAGAAGGCAGTCAAGTGCATTATCTGGCTCTCTGTTCAATCTGAATAACTAGTCATGGACAAATTACCCAAAACATCTTCAGCACATACCTTCCTGTCTAATATTTCAGAGATTTTAAACTTGTTGATATGCATAACTCACCCATCATCCAAAAGGAATGTAGCACAGTGGTAATGTCTTGCATCACACACTAATGAAGTTTACAACTGTACAACTATGTATACTCATGTCTAGAGTACCTTGCAGTGTTTGCAGTGACTTCTAATGTATCTGCTGTCTGATCATTTGTTACCCAGGTAAGATGCATTAAAGATATGTGCCTCTTTGGAAACACCCTTCTGGCCAAATGACTTATTCAGAGTTATTCGATATGCAAATGGAGACTGAGGGAATTGAACTTAAAACTACAGGCTGAAGCTTTGCAACTACTCATAGACTTAACCAGCATGCTTTCCTATGGTGATTCAGGTGCCACTGTTACCATGACACTTCAGCTACTAGATAGTCTGGGTTTACAGTTTCACTGTGGTCTAACAAACTGCCATCATAGATTCAGGACGTAACCTCACCACAGTTTTCAGGTAGCAACATAAAGGCCTACCTCAACCAATCAAGATGGTTCATAAATAAAATAAAAAAAAAAAATGAATTATACTTTTTTGAAGCTCCAGTATTCTGTTTTGTTAAATGTACTTTCTTATTGGTGACAGTATACAATTAGCTTTATGTAGACATTTTAAAAAGGGAAATAAAACTGTTCTTTTACTCTTTCATATTGTGCAAAGGTAGTGAGTAACTGCTCCCAAATTTTCAGGGAGTAGGCAGTGCTCCACCTGTGTTGTCAAGTTGCGGTACTCCACCCATGAAGAATATACTCAATTCAGCTATACTCATGCTGTCATGTTTTCTTACTTTAAAATAAAAACCTCAAACACAAATGGAAAAGATGCTTTCTGACTTGACTGCAAGAACAAATCACCAACAGGATTTAGGCTTAAACAAGGAGTTCCAAAGATAAGCCATAAAGGTCTAGATTTTCATTTTTATCTTGTTAAATTTAACTGTTCATAAACTCAACATGTCCTGAGTCAGAATAGTACTTGGTATTGCTTAATCTCCTGGTTTATGTCAGTTTTATTGTGCACAAAATATCCCTCCATCTATGCCTCTGCTGCCGGTTAACCTGAAACTGCACAAAGAGAGAGAGAGAGAGAGAAAAAAAATAGGGGCTTCTGTGTGATTAGGATGAAGGAATCTTCTCATAATGTGATACATCCTCATAACCTCACTCATAAACCACAGGAAATACCTCCATCTGATGAACTGTCATTTGGCCTTGGGCAGGGGTGGGTGGGTCATCAGACTAGCTCCACTGATATCACAAGTTAGCTAGAAATGATGATTAATGTGATAACTGAAAAGAGAAGTGAGTCAGATGCTTTTCAGCTTATTCTATCAGTGGGGTGCTGTCAAGGATGACAGATGAGCATTTCAGGGAGCGAAACTGGCTAACAGTAAAGTGCTGATACACACCAGTGCATATGGCACTTACTACAAGAAGGGAGGATCTGCATACTGCAACATTCATTTAGAACTGCTCTCCACAAGCAGACATAGTCTAGTTTTATATCTTATACATCCAGCAAAAGACTTCTTCAGGTAAAAAATATATTACTACCTAAGTAAAAAAAATGTACAAGTAACTTCCTACTTGGAGATGACACCCTGTTTGCAATCACAACTCTAGTACCTTGGTTTCATGTCATCTCAGGATTAATAGCATTTAAAATGTATCTGTTCTGAGAAGCCCTGAAACTAAGGTACTACGTCTTTAATAACAATAAGGCAGAGGCTTTATAAGTTTATTGGTCATAATCTAGAAATGAAGAATTTTGTTTGCAGACATCCCTGAATTCTGCAAGTGTGCACACTTGCAGAAGGATGAAACATATAAAAGGAAAATTGCTTAAACTAGAGGGCTTCTGTGTAGTGTATTTTGAGTGTAGGGACCTAGGGAAGAACTGCAGTTTGACAGTAGAAACATGTATTTGCAGAACAGAAAAGAAATGTGTGGAATATCTGTAATTTACCTTAGATGACCAAAAAAGTAAGCAGACTGTGTGTGTAAGGCAGAAATGAGCATCACTACTAATGAGGTACACAAGGGGCTGCAATACAGTGAAATCAGTGGGCATCTACAGCTCATACACAGAGCCTTGCTTCTTTGCTGTAAATCATCCAGTGACCCTCATTTCCTTAAAATGAATCTGTAGAATTCACTGCTTGTGTGACGACCCTCCACTGGACCAGTAATCAAGGAGCCTCAATCCTCACCACTGGCAATGGTAGATGACGTACACTGGGAGGTTAACAAGTACACAAAGAGTATCTCCAGATGCAGCACTCTCATCAAGTGCAATTTCCCTTAAGAGTACACAAAGACCACAGTCAGTCCGGGACTGGTTCCTCTACCTTTCTCCGGGTCCCCCAATAAGATTCTCCACTGACACAGCTATAGAGTTCAGTCCTTAGTCAGGGTTCCAAGCCAAGTCCTCCAAATCTCTCTGTCCAACCAGTGCTTCATGTCCCTGCCCAAGTAGCTGACACACACACACAAACACTTTGAGATTTTGATTTGCACACACACACACACACACACACACACACACACACACACACACACACACACACACACACACACACACACCTTGGGAAAAGTTAGTACAGGTTTACTAGCTATCCCCCCTTTTGCCCAGACTATAAAGTAGTTTTCACTGCCACCAGAACCCCTTATCAGCTACATTAAGGCCCTTAACAAAAGGTGTGCAATTTTACTGTGTAATATTAATATTAATACATATGGCAGTTTGACCAAGAGCAAGTATATTATGAGTGGCCACACAGTGTTACCAAATAAATATGCAAGTACTAGAAAAACTTAAATATCTATACACAGATCAGCCACAATGAAAGGTTTAAATATATTTAATAATAAATAATAAAAGAAATAGACAATACTAGGTATATATTCACAGTGACATCAGAGTTCAAAACCACAGAAAATATTTTAAACAACATTGCAGTACAGTCTCAAATAAAGAAAGAAAAGCATCTAAACTAAGCTTTACTAGAGTCCTGACTATATCTAAGAGAATTGCTATACCCTAGAAACTTACTTCATTAGAGCAAGGCAGATGTGGTGAATGGATCTTCTAGTTGTTGTTAGGTCCAAGGCAGAATGCAGAAAGCCCTGTCTTACTAAGAGACTTCTCAAATTAATATCTACAATATTACTGCTTGTATAGCTTGCAGAATGACATAATTTCTTGTTATCTGACTCCTAGTTACCAGGTGAAACCCCGACTGCTGAAAGCTGGAAGCATTTAGCATCTACCTGTAAAAATATATAGACCTCAGATCTTTGGCAGATGCTGGAAGTTATAAAACAATTGCATTCCTTCATACTTTCAGAGGTAGTAATTGGTTCACTCTGAAGACAATACAGAAATCTACTCAGAACAGGCTCTGTGTCTCTAGCTGCACTGAAAACTGAAAGATGCCATCTTTATTGCATAGTCTATAAAGTCATTTAATTTCAGCTATTTTCGTAAAGTTTGCTGGACTGAAGTTAACCTCCTGTAATCCAGTTTCCACTGTTAAAATATATACACTTAGACAGTTACAATAATGCATGTACATTTCTGTTCTCTTCCAGCAGGGCACACTGTGGATGCATTTCAAATGCAAACACTTTATAAAACACATTTTCAACACACATGTTTGTACAAACCAGTTTGATATACACATGATATACAGTTCTAATACAGTTGTAACACAAGCATGTATAAATCAATTTGATATTCAACAATGACATATAATTATTTACAAAATTCCAGCTAGCTGGGCTGGCAGTATCTCCTTTCATCACATTTCTTCCCTCCCTTTCTTTGAAGACTCAAGATAGTTTATCAAGTGACCCTTGAGAAACATTGCTTGAGAGGGATGAGCCAATCTGAGAATACATTATTCCATTCCCTGTGTTGAGATTCCAGCTGCCTTTGCATTGTTGACCCCATTACAGTGTTGCACTGTCATATCATATGCCTGCAACCCTAGGTTCCACCATTGTAACGTGGGATTTTTCTGGCTGGGTCCCTGTAGCCATTGATCCCCCTCAGACTATTCATGCCATCCACTGCAAATACTCAGAAGAAGGGCCTCTCTATCATGGTAAGGTTTCATCATGTTAACATGGTACAGTTTGTGACCCTGCCTACTGCCTAGCAGTTCTGCCATGAAGTTAGCATCACTGACCTTACCACTTTGAAGGGTCCCTCCAAAGCTGCCTGGAGCTTGTTGTGTCTGACATGAATGAGAACCATAAACTACTGCCCAACAGCATACTCTCTAGCTCAAGCATTCTTGTCATACCAGACCTTTTTCTACTGTTGGGCATCTGCCCGGTTCTCCTTGGCAAAGCCCATGAGGTCCCTGAGCCTTCTCCTGATGTTTAGGACATATGCCACAACAGACTGCTTGTGGGATTCACACTCCCCCTCCCACTCATCTCAAATCAAATCTAGAGGTCCCCTCACCCTATGCCCATACAGCAACTCAAAAGGTGACAAACCTGTGAATTTCTGAGGCACCTCTCTGCATAAAATAACAGAGGGGGAAAATATTTGTCCCACTCCCTCTTAAGCTGGTTTGCACATGGCCGTAGCATGGTCTTTAGTGTAAAGTTTAACATCTCCACAAGACCATTAGTTTGGGGGTGATAGGGGGTGGTCTTTAGGTGCTTCACTCCACAGTGCTTCCACAAAGAAGCCAGCAGGTCTGACATGAAACTGGCACCTCTGTCAGTCAGCATTTCTTTTGGGAAAATTACCGTACTGAAAATCTCTAACAAAGCATTTGCCACCTTTTCTGCCTTGATGGAGGACAGAGCCACCACCTCAGGGTATCTGGTAGCATAATCTACTACCACTAGGATATACTTCTTCCCTGTGGAACTTGGGGTACTCAGAGGCCCCACAATATCCATGGCTACCCCCTGAAATGACTCGTCAATCACAGGCAAAGGCATCAAAGGATCTTTCACCTTGTTTCTTGCCTTGCCTACTTTTCGCACTGCTCACAGGTCCTGCAGTACCCTGTTACATCACTGGAAATCCCAGGCCAATAAAAGTTCTGCATAATACGTCTTTTTGTATGCTTTATGCCCATGTGACCTGCAAAGGGAATGCCATGGGCTATGGCTAGGAGTGCCAGATGTTAGGCCCTGGACACTACCAACTGCTGTATTACCTCACCCTCTAGCCCTCCCTCAGGGGTCCTCTCTATATATATTAGCCCTTGGTCCCCGTATACAGATTCCCCTTTTCCCTGACAATCAGGCACCTCCCTAGCTAACTCACACAAGCCTTGATATGTAGGTCTGAGAGCTCAGCCTGTCTCAACTCTTTCTTTGCAACCCTTCCCAGCTCCCCTTCCACAGGAAGTCTGGTATCCTCTGACAGCAGTGCCTGTCAGCCTGGGTACTACTCACCTCTGCCCTTGCAGTCACTCTGTCCATGGGAACATTAGTACCCAAAAGCAGCTGTGGCTAACCTTCAGTCTTACTGCTACAGAGTTGTTCCCTCTCTGAAGTAGCCACATCACCAGCCCTGGCTTCAAGGGTGCAGTCTATCTGGGACCCCCCAAGGCCACCAGACCCACATGCTTCTCTCCAAGCCTGACTGTGTGTAACTGCATGCTGACAAGGTACTGCATTATCAAAATCATTCCCTATCAGGACATCTGCAGAATATCCTCAAACACACCTACTTGCTTGTTTCCTTTTACAACCTCCCAGTCAAGGTGAACCCTAGCCAAAGGTATTTGGAATGGGGACCCTCCTAAACTTCTGACTGCAGTAGACTTCCCAGGCAAGTAGTATTCCTCTTTAACCATTGCAGGCTTCACAATGGTTAGGTCAGAGGCTGTGTCTCTCTTAGCAGCCACCTGTTTCCCATCTACTAAGATAGAATATAACCTCTTGTGGTAGTTTGGTACCCTTGTTGTCTCCAGATAACTTACTGCTGGCTTTCTGTCATTCCCACTTGGTGGCTCCCCTACTTTTTGTTCCCCACCTTGCCTCTGTGGGCATTTATATGCTACATGCCCCCACTGGTTACATTTAAAACATTTAACCATTGATCCTGGCCGTGTACCTGAACTAGTGGCTTCCCCTGCTACTGGTGGACTCTGTTGGTGCAGTTTAGGCTGCACCCATGGGTTCCCATATACACACGTGCAGCACTGGGTACCCCTTTCCTGTGGATTGATGCCCTGCTTGCTAGGTAAAGGTCTCCCTTTTTCCCCAACTCATCTGCGGTGTTGCATTTTCTATCTACGAACCAGATTCTCATGTCCTCAGACAAAGTGCTAAGGGCTTGTTCCCTCATCAAAAGGTCTGTCAGCCCTTAAAATGTGGTGCCCTAACATTCACTCACCCACTTATAAAAATAAGTGCTTAACTCAGCAATATATTCACACTTACACACCTGCCTTGCATGTATGCTCACAAATTTTTTTTTTCTGTAAGCTTCAGGAATTAACTTAAAACACTCTAATAAACATGTTTTTTTCTGTATTATAATTTAAGCAAGCAGCATCAGGCAATTTAGAAACAACAGTTACAGCTTTACAATCAAGTAAGGGGGTCAGGAAACATACCCAGAGCCCTTCCACAACATTATACTGTTTATATACCCTTTCAAACATATGAAAAAAAAAACTATGTAAATTGTAGCAGAAATTTACAGACATTTATTGCTTCTGGGGTTTGGTTATTCCCTTCCCCATTACCTCAATGAACCTGACAAAGAGTCAGCATCTCCTTTCCATGTTGCTCTGCCTCTCATTTTCTTCAGCCTCCAAATGTCTCAGTCTCTCATTTTCTTCAACTTCCAGACATCTCAAGTCTCTCTGCTGATTCTAATGTCATTTGTTTCTCCTATTCTTCAGCCTCCAAATGACACAGTCTCTCTGCTGAGTCTAGTTCCAACTGTTGGGCCCCCAGTTCAAGTCTCTTTAACTCCAGATGGATTTTTAAGCCCTCTGAGGCAAAGTTGAGCTGTCTATTTTCTAAGAGTTGTACATCCCCAAGGTCAGTCTTGTTGCCCTCCTGGTTGCTGGTCTGTGATGCATCCATGAATAAGTCTGAAATCATTTCTGCTTTAGTCAGATTGGCATGCCCCAGTCCTTTGGCTTGACACATCTCAGTCAAATGATTCCTTGTCAGCTTGCCATAATTCCTGTGCTGACATTCTTGCCTGCTCTCCATGACTAACTAAGCTAACAAAAAAACTAAACAAAACTATTATGATATAAAACTCTGAATGTTCACTGTGTGGCTTCTTGAGAGTACAAACACCTTCTTTAGTGACCACTGTTTACAGGCTACAGGAGTTCGATATCCACACCACTGAATCCCAGTATGTGATGTGGTGATCCCACCAAGGGCAGCCAATATGTGATGCGAATATACCACCACTGCCAACCAATATGTGATGCCCCACCACTGGACCACTAATCAAGGAGCGTCAATCCTCACCACTGGCAACAGTGCCGGATGTACACTGGGGGGAAGACAAGTACACACACAGTATTTCCAGGTGCAGCTCTCTGCATCAAGTGCAATTTCCTTTAAGAGCACACAGAGACCACAGTCAGTCCAGGGCCAGTTCCTCTACCTTTCTCCAGATCTCCAGTAAGACTCCTCTAATGGTGCAGCTATAGAGTTGAGTCCTTAGCCAAGGGTCCAGGCCAAGTCTTCCAACACTCTTTCTATCCAGCCAGTGGTTCATGTCCCTGCCCAAGTAGCTGACAGACCCACACATACTCTTTGAGATTTTGATTTGCACACACACACACACACACACACACACACACACACACACATGGGAAAGGGTGGCACAGGTTTACTAGCTATGCCCCTTTTGCCCTGACTATAAAGTAGTTTTTACTGCCACCAGAACTCCTTATCAGCTACTTTAAGCCCCTTAACAAAGAGTATCCAATTTTACTGTGTAATATTAATAGTAATACAAATGTTTGTTTGACCAAGTGCAAGGCTATAATGAACAGCCCACACAGTGTTGACAAATAAATATGCAAGTACTATCAAAACTTAAATATCTCTACACAGATCAGCCACAATGACAGTTTTAAATATATTTATTAATAAATAATAAAAAAACAAGACAATATTATATATACATTCACAGTGACATCAGAATTCAAAACCACAGTAAACATTTTAAAACAACATTGCAGGACAGTTTCAAATAAAGAAAGAAAAACATTTAAACTAAGCTTTACTATAGTCCTGACTGTAGCTAAGAGAATTACTATACCCTAAAAACTTACTTCATTAGAGCAAGGCAGATGTGGCGAATTGATCTTCTAGTTGTTGTCAGGTCCAAGACAAAATGCAGAATACCCTGTCTCCCTAAGAGACTTCTCAAATTAATATCTGCAATATTGCTGCTGGGATAGCTTGCAGAATGACATCATTTCTTGTCATCTGACTCCTAGTTCCCAGGTGAAACCCCCACTGCTGGAAGCTGGAAGCATTTAGCATCTACCTGTAAAAGTACTTAGACCTCAGATCTTTGGCAGATGTTGGAAGTCATAAAACAATTGCATTCTTTCATGCTTTCAGAGGTTGTAATTAGTTCACTCTGAAGACAATATGAAAAGCTTCTCAGAACAGGCTCTGTCTCTAGCTGCACTGAAAACTGGAAGATACTATTACTATTCTTTCTTCATTGACTCTATTTCCAAACTTACCTCTTCTTTTTCAAATAACAATCCACCTCCTACCTCCACTTCTCCTCACCCAGTTCCCCCTCCAACTTCTTTCTCTCATTCCTCTCCCTCTCAACACCCACCATTTTTCATTAAACCTATTCCTACTTCTACTATAAGAAAACTCCTGCAGAAACTAAAACCATGCACCAAGGTCCCTGATAACATTCCCTCATACTTCCTCAGCATAGCTGCAGAAGACATTGCCCTCCCTATCAGTATCATAATCAACCGTTCTATCCAAGATGGTGTTGTTCCTCAAATCTGGAAAAAAGCTTACATCATTCCCCTGCACAAAGGAGGAAATAATACTAATATTTACAATTTCCATCCCATCGCCATCCTCTCTCCCATTTCTAAAGTCCTAGAGAAATGTATCTATCTTCAACTTCTCCCCCATCTCTTGGACAACAACCTATTAACTCCTACCCAACATGGATTCAGACCCCATCATAGCACTATGACTGCCCTCCTTTCCTTCCTTGAAACTGTGAATAAAGCTAGAGATTCTGGCTTCATTGTATCTACCATCCTTCTCAAACTCTCTAAGGCCTTCGACACTATCTCTCATAACCTACTTCTTACTAAACTAGCTAACCTAAACCTCTCACCCTCTTCCCTCAAATAGTTTACCAGCTATCTCTCCAATAGGCAACAAGCTTTCAAATGGAAAAAGGCCACCTCCTCCATCCTCATCACCCCCACAGGTGTCCCACAAGGTTCCATACTGGGCCCCCTCCTCTTCAACATTTTCATTAATGACTTTTACCACTCTATCCCTCTTGCTAACATTATCCAATATGCAGATGATTCCACAATCATCTGTGCTGCCCAATCCATCCCAACTCTTTTAAAACTAACTCAAGATGCCTTCTCTACCACAGAACAATGGATGAAAGACAGCCATCTAGCACTCAATGCTGCTAAAACTAAACTTATGATTTTTAACTCCTCTAAAACTAAGAATTTCGATCGTAATTTATTCTCCATCACCAGCCAAAATACAACACCTCTTGAGCTGGTATCTGAAACCAAACTACTAGGAGTTCAAATCAATGACAGGCTCAAATTCAACTCCCATCTACTACTAAACATAAAAAAAAACACCAAAAACTTGGTATGCTCTACCGACACAATCGGTTCCTCACCTCACTACTAAACTTACTCTCTCTACTACATTTCTCTTGCCCTCCCTTCTCTATGGAGCCCCTCTTCTAACAAACCTACAATCATCTCTCAAAACAAAACTGTCCTCTTGTTACAATAAAATTGCCAGATTTGCCACTAGCAACAAATCATCAACCCATCACTGTGAATCTCTCTGCAAACTAAACTGGTTAGAGCTACCAAACTATCTCTCCTACACTCAGCTCACCTATGCTCATAAACTCATTTTCTAACCATCCCTCTGTCCCTCCCTCTCCACTACCTTTACAATGCACCACACACAAAGACTTTTCAGATCAAACAATCAAAACCTTATAGAAGTTTACAGACCCCTCCACCCCCCAGGACAATACCGCCTGTCACACTCTCTAGCACGCTTATGGAACTCCCTTCCCCCCTACATTCGTACCATTACTAGCCTCCTATCCTTTAAAAAATCACTCCACTCTCATCTAACTTCCACATGGGAATGCTCCTGCTCCCATCCCTCATAACCTACACTTTACTCCAACACTCTTTCCCTTCATTCTCTCACATCCCAGGTAACAAATTCTTACTTACTTCTATTATACAACTCCTTACTAGTATCTAGCAATTCCTTACCCTACTGCATCTAACTACCTATCCTCAATCCTACTAGAGAAGAAAGAAAGAAAAAAAATATATACTTTTGACATTATTAACTTTGATTGAAATACTTTTGATCAGTCTGTATTTCCTCTGTAATCTTCATGCAATCTATGTGTGCATATTAATCTTAGTTTGTTTACCTCTGTAATCTTCATGCAATCTATGTGTATATTAACCTTTGTGTAATCTGTATGAGGAGCTTTTCTCCCCAGGACTCCATTGAAAATGGGTTCTTCAGGCCCAATGGACTATCCTGGTTAAACAACTGCAAATAAAATGAAATAAAAATAAAAATATTGTGTAGCCTATAGAGTAATTTAATTTCAGCTATTTTCCTAAAGTTTGCTGTACTGAAGTTAACCTCCTGTACTCCAGTTTCCACTGTTAAAATATATACATTTAGACAATTACAATAGTGCACTTATATTTCTGTTCTCTTCCAGCAGGGCAGACTGTGGATGTATTTCAAACATAAACACTTTATAAAATACCTTTCCAATGCACATGTCTGTACAAACTAGTTTAATATACGTCATACAGTTCTAATACAGATGTAACACAAGCATCTTATATAAATCATTTTGATATTCACCAATGACATATAATTATTTAAAAATTCCAGCTAGCTCGGCTGGCAGTATCTCCTTCTATCACAGCTTGTAACATGAAGGATAATAAAAGAAATGAGTATAAAACCTGCTAAGCCTGCTTTACATTCACTTCACATTGCAATTCCTACATGTATTAGACTAACTTACCTTTAATTTTTCTACAAACTATCTAAAATTTCTCTAAATATTAAATGATTGTCCTATACCTTGTATTGCTTCTTAACCAATGTTTATATATTATGTCTAATTTGTTATAGTTATTTAAACTGCAGATGTCTGAAGATTGTAAAATTATGGTTCTCAAAATGCTTTGGTATAGTTTGGAGCTTTTCTTCCCAGGCCTCTCCTGAAAATGGGCTTCTACCCAGTCACTTTCCTGGTAATCAAATGTCAATAAATAAATATAATATTGTCTGAAGAACTTTGCAGAAAGAAAGAAAAAAAATCATTTTAGACAAAAAAGGTGTGGCACCATGGCAAAAGTTGTTTTCTCAATAAAATGGGTCAATTAAATTCACAAATTCTTTGAGGAAAAACAAGGGCTGAGGTGCTATTTATATTTTATAATAAAAGTTCTAGATTTCCAGCTTTAAATATTAAATAAAAAATATGTCAGTAGAAAATGTATGGTTTAAATCCCCTTGAATGAATGCAAGAATCAACCCTGCCTAATAAAAAAGCTGCCCGCTATCCATGCCCCAGCGTTTCCTTTCTCTGTTCCAGACATTCTTGATGTTATGACCATCTCTGTTAACAGACAGACAGTACCATTGCTTCAGGCTGTCTCTTCCTGTATTCCCTCCCACAAATGCAAGACCCAAAAGTGTGAGCCATGGTATTATGAAAAATACAGTGCAATTCCATCCACTTCAAAAAATTGAAAAATTCAAGCAAATTCCAAAACTCACTGTGAAGCAGACAGCTTTTCTAGGAGTATCGCCCTTCAAACCCCTGCTTGCTCTAAGTGGTTGCATTTGAGTGGTTGGTGTGTGTGTGTGTGTGTGTGTGTGTGTGTGTGTGTGTGTGTGTGTGTGTGTGTGTGTGTGTGTGTGTGTGTGTGTGTGTGTATATACATCTGTGTTCATATGTATATGTGTGTATATCTATCTATATTTATACATACACACACACACACACACACACACACACACACACACACACACACCAACCACTCAAACTCAACCACTTAGAGCAAGAAATTGGGAGACAGCCATAAGTAAAAGTGGGACAAAGGCCCAAAAATAGGGACAATTTTTAAATATTGCTCTTACAAACTTAGAAAGTTGATAGAATAACAGGTTTTGCATTAGCATGAATTTTCTGAAGGATATGAAGTTCAAAATTCAAATGTCTGTCATTATTTTCTAACTTCAGTCTTCAATAATTTGCCACTAACATACCAGAAAACCACAATTTTATGAAAAATGGGCCAAAGATATGAGGCAAAAATCTGGAAATTCTGCAAAAATCTGTCAAGTTGAGAGGTATGACACACACACACACACACACACACACACATTGCTCCATGCCATTTTATTGAAAGTACAAAATGTTAAAAGAAAAAAATGCTGACCCCTCCCTGCATCCTCCATTCTTCTTGTTAATTATATATACCAACTCTGGGACTGCACAACAGTAGGGAAGGGGCAAATTCTTCTCAACATTTTGTACTTTCATATTTTGTACCTTCGACATTTTGTACTTTCAGTGAAATGGCATGAAACCATACACACACACATAAGGTCCCTATACCACTTTGCAAGAAACTTCATCCCCAGACATGGTATATATTCCATCCATTCACTATTACAGTCTCATTACTGTCCTCAGCAATTAAATCAGGATCTGTGTTCTAAGCTTCATCACTGTTTGGTTTAGTAGCAGTTCCTCAGCTGTATCTCACAATGACTCCTTTATTATTTATTAATATCATTTACTATTTGTTCACAAGGTAAAGTGGACTGGTCTGTTGACCCTTTTCAACCACAACCCAGGTGACATTCATGTTTCTTTCTCTCCACTGGGCTCTTCCTTTTTAGTGCTACCTCTCCCATTTGCATTTTGACAGTGCCAGGTGTCCAAATCAAGTTGGTCCCTTCTTCCTCTTCTTTCTTTCCAAATCCATGCACTACCAGCTGCCTAAACATCCTCATTCCTTTCACTAGTACAGTGAAGTCATATGTCACACTTTGTAACAATGTTAACAGCCTGATCTGCCCAGAACCAGGCACACCACTCAGCTTGTGGCTGTACAATAGAAGATGACCTCAGTGTCTCCGGAATCACTTGCTTAAGGTATGCATCATTATATCCTTTTGGTTTTCACTACTGTCCTTTCACATTGCATGGCAAGATTCAAGTATAGGTTGTCTAGATCCCATTAACACAGTTTATAATCTTCCTTGCATTAAATTCAAACTTTTAGCTGCCCAGCCCTTTATAGGTTCATAGGTTCATAGGTTGGTACTAGGCTATCAGCCCTAGTGCCTATACAAGCCTAGCCATAACAATTCCCTGGCTATTTCTTCCCACACTATTTACTTCCCTGGACCCCTGTCTAGCAGGGTGACTGACGTGATCCCCAGGGTGAATTTCCTTTCTCCCATCCATTTAAAGATGCACTGTGTTTCAGTGGAGACTGAAGAATCTGTTTGATAGAAATACACCAACCATGATTTCATAAATGTAGAGTAGAAGCTTTACTTCTAAACCTGTCATGGTATATGATAGAAATATCCTAAACACAAGCATTGAACCTTACAGCTTAGAGGATATTGTCATGATAGTTCCCAGCCTGCAATGCACTTACATGTACCCACAAATCTCAACCTCTATTATGATCAGATAGTTTTTTTCCATCATACACCATTATATGGTGTATCACCAGACAACACTTCCTTTTTCATGAGGTACAATGTTAGAAATCTTGCTGTATCAAGACACACCATGTTCAGATGCTCCCCATGCTTAACTCAGTGGTGACCCAATCACTGTGAAGTGTCAGATGTGACCATTAACACTTTAGTTGTGTGAAGATGGACTGCCAGCCAGAATTTTTAGAGTTCCTCATTAGTAGTTATATGTGAAGAAATACAAGATTCCCAATTATACTTTAGTAAAGCACAAAACCCCAAGATCAAAATCCTTTAACTGAAAATTCATGAAGTTCAATATCTGGAATACTACTGAAGACAGAAATATCACAAACGGAGGTATAAAAGCTGCTTCAGTACTGAAAGTTTCACTGCCACACATCTCTAAGTCAATGTTTATGCAGTGTAACAACCTCCCTCCCTTAATTCCCATAACCATGTTGCTCATGTATTCTCACTCCAAGGCCACATACCCTAAGAAATGTAACCCTAAGGCGAAGAGAATTTCTTGATCAGTCAGATCTTCAGAAGTTGGGATCAGTGTCCAATCCTCTCTTTCCTATGACTGCATTAAGACTAACACACTAGCATTCAAATTTGAAGCAAATTTCAGGCCATCAAGAGAAACCTCATTCACTCTTCCTTCTTACAACAGGATCCCTCACAAAATTACATTCAAAATGGTCACCTCTGCCCTCACCATTGTCGGAAGTACTATTTCAATGAATGTACAAGGAATCTTAATTTTTACAGTCAAAAATAGCTTAGCATACCCCTTATAAATATTCTTAATAGAACATTAAAAATTGCTATATTCCTGATATCTGGAAGCAGGCTACTGTGGTCCTAATCCATACAGGAAGTCATTTCCCAGGCCCCGGTAATTACAGACTGCTGTGTTTCACAAGCATATTGTGAATATTGGAGAGAATAATCATGGGACATGTTCAGGCAAACAAGGTCAACCTGTTTCTTAATGACCTATCCAAGCGCAGTTTTGTCAGAGGTGAATCTTGTATACTTTATCTCCCTTACCAGACACAGGGTCTCAAGACCCCCAATGGCTTTGAGCTTATTCATAAACCTATGAGCCTAATCCCTGATTCATCATCATCGACATCACTGTCATCATCATCAACCCTCTTTTCCTTGTTTTTTCTACAAGGCATTGGGTGTCATGTCAATTATCATCACCTCTCAATCAAGTGCCAATTGCCTACTCTTTGACAGTCATGCCTATGTGTGTGCACATCTGTGTATGAATATATATATATATATATATATATATATATATATATATATATATATATATATATTATTTTGTGTCCAGGTTGATGTAAGCAGTAGCAATCAGAGCCACCTGCAGCTGCACATTTATAATGGTTGGAGCTGCAACCACAGGCATATTTGCATGATGTGCATCATCTGGACATGGTACAGTAGAAAGGACAATCCCTTCAGTATCAAAAAATGCTGCATATATGAAAGAGTTCAAATCTAAAGGGAGAACAGCATCAATGCACAGAATGAAAATATGTCTGTACCCTATGACAATACAACTGATAGCAACCTCAACTTGTCACATCCTCACTCTAATATAAACTCCATTAACATGTCTACAACTTCAGATATACCCATGTTAAATAACTTTGTGTTAAAAACAGTTAGAGAAAAGTTCAGTAACATTATTAAATCAAAAATTACTGTGTCTTCACTTTCTTGTTTGAAGTTAACTGATGTACCTGATCTAGTTACAAAGTCGCTTAAGAAAAACTACAAATATAAAACCCTTCTTCTTCACTGTGACAGTAATGATTTACATTCTTCCCCCTTAAATCACATGAAAAATCATTTGCTTGAGTCCTTAGAAGTTTTGGAATCTAGTAAAATCGAAATAGTCTTATCTGACAGAATGCTACCTAATCGCTGGATGACTATCAATATGCAAAAGCTTTCCTCTTTCATTACTAAAGTGTTTACTCACTCAAAATAATAACTTACTGGGAAGACTTTCTATACAATGAATACATGTCTGGCTATGATAAAATGCATTTAAGTGATTATGGAGCTGATTGTGTTTCTAGCATCATTGCTATACACTTAAAGGTTTTTGTAGAACCAACAATTTCTCTCATTCATACCTTACACTGGACACATCGGCTCTAATAACTCTTTAAGAATATATTTTTGTAATGCCAGAAATCTAGGAAATAAACACCTATTGTTAGAGTACATTTTAGGTCAAGACAATATAGACATTGCAGCAACCATCGAAACTTGGGACTCCTCTGATTTTGTTTTCCCAGGTTATAATAAAATGGAATACCTTAGAATCATTACATCTGGAAGTAGCACTTTCTTTTTAATACATGAAAAACTCCCACACAGCATTATTTCAACAAATAATGAGTTTGAAATGCTTATGGTAAATATTGAACTAAGTTCACAGCAGGATTTCACATTGCATATCTAAAACATATTGAAACATTCTTTCAACATACTCAGTCATTGATTTAAACTACCTTTCTTTTAATTGGAATGCATACTCATCGAGACATAAAAAGAACAAATGTTTTTAGATATTCTACTTCTTTATAACTTAATTTAGGTTGTTAATGTACCTACAAGAGGTAAAAAATATTATTGATATCTTTGCAATCAACTGTATATCAAAAATAAAAAGCAGGATTATCGGTCCTCTATTAAACAATTCTGACCATTTCTTTTTAAGTTTTGAAATCCTACTAGGTTCACAAATACATCCATAAGTTAAGAAAAATGTAATTTTAATGGAATTAACTGCACAGAACTAGAAGATACATTTAGTAAAGTTAATTGTTCCCAAGAGTTTAGTACTAAAATTAGATGATGGATGCTCAGCACTAGAACAAATACTTATGAGCACATCTGAAGCAACAGGTGTAACGTATAGCTCCACCATTTCTAACCATCTTCTTTACTGGTAAGATAAAAACGTAATGAGACTATTAACAAAAAAGAAGTGTCTACTAAAAAATACAAACACACTCCTTCAGCTGATATCAAAGCCACATTAAATAAAGCAGCACATCAATTAAAAAACTACTAAATAAGATAAAAAGTGAATATGAAAGGAAGTTAGCAACACCTTCAAGTAATAAGAAAGAGTTCTTAACTGTTTGAGCCTGAACAGTAAAAACAGCCACAAAATAATATTTGTACTAAAGGACAATTTTGTCTGGCCCCATACTCACTGCTGATGAATTTTATACTTAATTTGTCAATCACCTAATAACTTAATACAAATTGACACACTTATTGAAACTTTAAGTACATATAATTACTCCTGTCCATTTACACCTAATGATTTGGTTATAAATTAAGTTAAGAAATCTGATGGTAAATTATCCATAAAACCAGATCACATTCCAGCTAATCTGGTGCCACAGTCTGTTTTAGTTACTAATGATGTACTACAATACATATTTAACACATGACAGTTTAACTATCATGTTCCTTTGCTTTGGAAAAGACATATCATCTCACCATCCATAAAAAGGTAACAGACTAGATATGGCTAATTACAGACCATCTACCATTACTTAACTAACTTACAGATACTTTTAGAAATGTCTAATGAGCTTACTTTTTGACAATCTGAACCACAAATTCAGTACTGACTTATACCAACATGGGTTTAGTTCTGGGAGGTCGACATTAACAAAATCTTATTCAATTGTCTGGTATTTGGCTTAGATAATTAAGGAATTGTTAAAGAACTGTTTCCTGTGGACTAGTGGTGCAGGGTTTGATTCCCTCAGACTCAAGTGCCTAACACTGTGACTCTGACAAAGTCACTGGACCAGACACCGCTCCCAGGATGAGTCTGGAAAAGATCCATGGGGATCAGTGCTCTTCCCAGGAAAACAAATACAAATAAAATAAATTCTGGGGAGAATTTAATAAAGCCTACATGTTTTTTTTTTCATGTAGGCATCACACCACACTGCTAACATATCCACAGACATTTTTAGATTCAATAAGCGCCACTGAGAGGTGCGCACAAGTGCAAAAACACGGAAACTTCCATGGCATGCAAATCAGCTCATAAGCAGGTGAATCTCATGGAAATGAGGCAGGTAGAGCAATCCGGCAAGCAGATAGGAAGTTCTACAGACCCGGTGTCAGTCTTCATAATATACATGGAAAAATTCCATGTACAAGAATATAGACAGACAAAAGGTGCTGTAAAAGGTAGATTGATGGACAGAAATCCCATACCACATACAGATATGATCAAAACTATCATCTGTGTATCTGACAAATTAAAGCAAATAAGTTAAATTAATTTTTTTTAATAATCTGAGCATGTTTGCACAATATGCCGCAGTGTGCAAACATGCTTCATAAAAAAATAAAAAATAAAAAAACTAGAAAAAACAAAATTAATATGTGACAGAAATGTATTACAGGACCCTGTGTAGAGTATCTGCAATGGTGTATTGGTGCTGTTGCTAATGTGGTAAGTCTTTGAAGCATGTAGTTTCCAGGATGTGAGCATAGATTCCTATACAAATGAGGTGGATTTATTGATTAGCACAAAGAGGTAATCATGTCCGCATATCCCCTTCATGTAGGCAGAGAACCATGTTGTTGTTTACAGAGGTGGTAGCCGACATCAGGGGAGAGTGTATCCAATTACTTCTAAGCTTATTTCAGCCTGTTAGCTCGGTATGTTGCAGTGCTGAGCATATCCTTGCAGGGGGGTGTGTGCACTCACTTCTAAGCTTTGTTTAGCTAACGGGAGCATGTTTCAGCATGTTTGCGAGGGGGGGTGTACACTAACTGCTAAACTTTGTTTAGCTACGGGGTGTGCGTTAGTGCTGTGCACCACAGTGTTGATTGTATCTAAAAGCCAGTGACATAATTAGTTTTGACCTCTCTTTAACTTAAACTAGGGCCATTAAATGATGTTAATGATATACTAGACAGCTGGAATGCATTGTAGGTAGCCAATCACACAGTCAGCACCTACAGCAGAGTACTATAAAGTATGCATACACCATACAATCTGATTTTCTCCCATACTCTGCATCATAGTACAGACTTGGGAATTTTAACTGAGAGAATGCTAGGGTCTGCTGCAGGTCTGCTACATCTCTATGTGCTAGATGCTGAAGTCAGTGCTGCTGCTGCTGTTGACAATAGGCCTAGACAGAGAAGGAGAAGAGTGTTCATGCCCAGGGTAACCTTTCAGGAGCTACATGAGATGGAGATTGTGGAGCGCTACAGTGTGGATAGGGACATACTACAAGAACTCACTGAACTCTGCCACCATCAACTTAGACCCAGAGCCAATAGAGGGGAACCCATTCCAGTGGAAACAAAGGTATGTGTAGCCCTTAGGATACTAGCTACAGGTATTTCCAAAGAGCAACTGGGGACATGATTGGGGTCTCAGAGGCATCTGCTTCCAGGGTACTCAACCATTTCCTCAATGCCATGCTACCACATGCCAGTGAACACATTTATTTTCCTCTCACCCCTAAGGTGAGGGCCAGCAATATGCAACACTTCTACTGTGTAGCACACTACTCTGAGGTACTAGGTGCCATAGATTGCACTCATATACACATCAAGTCACCACCCAGTGAGGAGGGTAGAATCTATGCCAACTGTAAGGGGTGCCATTCCTTCAACTGCCAGGTTGTGTGCAATGCCCAGGGGATTATCATGAATGTATGTGCTGGCAGCCCTGGCAGTTATCATGACTCCCATATCTGGCATGCATCGCAGCTGTACCAGATGTTTACTGGGGTGGCATCTCACATGGCCATTTACTAGGGATGCTGGCTGCACACTGAAACTGGATGATGTCACCCATCTGAAATGCACAAACACCCACAGAAGAACACCATAATGAGACACTTGCACAAACTAGGAACATTATAAAGCATGTGTTTGAGGCTTCTGAAGTCCTGGTTTCAGTGCCTCAATATATCTGGTGGAGCCCTGCAGTACTCTCCAGCCACATGCGCTCATATGTTCATAGTATGTGCTATGCTACACAATATGATCCTGCCGAAACAGTTGCAGCAGGATCAGCAAAAGGAAAGGATACATAGCCTCCCCACCAGTGCCTATGTCGCCACAGCCACAGTCACAGGAGGACTCGGAGGAGGAACCCCCTGATGATGTCCCTGTAGGCAGATGTAGACATGCCCCGTACACCCTGGCTTTGGCTAAGAGACAACATATAGCACATTCACTGACAACCTAGGACCCTAGGGACTGACACCTTACTCCTACTCACATACACATAGTAAAATTGTTGATGCCAGACAACCCACACAACCTGTACCTATCCATACTGGCTGTGTACTTCTTGCATCACACAGAGTCAACCCTGAACTACACTCCTGTCAACTGCTGCATTTGCAAGGTAAGTCTCTAACCTACACACTACTTGTAAGGATTACTATAATATAGTATTGTATGTATGGACCTGCTGCATTTAATAATATAAATATAGTGGGCTATGTGGACAGACGTAACAGCCACATGAGACTACAGGTACCCAGTCCGATAGTATGTGTTCCCTAATAATCACTAGGCCTAATGGTTGGAACATGCACTACACCAGTTAAGGGAGATGTTAAACAGTGAGGTCACATGATACGTGGACTACTGTCTATTCCAGCAGATCATGTGCTGTTGGTCCCCCACCCCCAACACAGCAGTGTTCCCATATAATTGCTTTAACAGTAAGTCAACAATGGTATATCAGCAGATCAGGCAATCTCTCGACTGTAACATAGAACTCGATCACACATTGTTGTATGTCATACATAACACAGGAATAACAGCGTACATATTTATGCTGTTGATTGTGTGATGAATAACTCCACTGTATCTGACAGACTGTGGCTCAGTGGACTAGGGAAATTAACATGGGTGATGGTGTTGATGCTTCTAATCTGGAAGTAGGCACATCTTATGCATGTGACATATTATTATGTTGGTGTTTTCACAGACTGTCAGTCTGTGTGTGGTATGACACTATGAACCTTAGTCACATATTAAGTACAGCAGACAGCTGAGCAATGCCATGGGCATTATGAGTGACGTGCAGTACTGCAGAAACAGGGACAGATGTCAATGTCTGTAACATACCTCTCAACCTCTTAGTGCAAGAAATCTGTTCAAAGCTCGAGAAAATGGGGAGAACAAAGGCCCATAAATAGGGACATATGTTAAATACTGCTCTCTTAAATGTAAACAGTTGCTAAAATAACAGGGTTGGTTTCAACAGACAGTTATCTGAAGGATTCGGAGTCAGACACTCATATGTATATCACTATTTAGTGACTTCAGTCCTAAGTTCATCTAAGTGGTTTGCCAGAAAACCACACATTTTATGAAAAACAGACCACAACTATGAGCCAAAACTCTGGACATTCTGCAAAACTCTGGACAGTTGAGAGGTATAGTCTGTAAGACAAAATCTCAGACTGGAGTACAGGTAGGTGTGGCCTGGAGTCACTTTATAAGTACTGACAGTCACACTGGGCATGCACAAACAGTTAAAATGATCACAATTCTGTTGCACTGTCATCAGACTGACCTGTTATGTATACCTATGTCTGTACATACAGACATATATGTATACATATCTGTCTGTCACTGTCTTTCCCTCACATACTTAGTATATCTATCGCTATGTAGTGTCAAACGGATATATACCAATATATATAGCTATATACATCACGTTGATATATATAGACTCTCCCCATATATCTGCATAACACACAAACATATCATACACACAGAGATACATTTATATATACATCCCTGTTAATTACATAAATATGTGTCTGGATGTCTGTATTGTCCTACATACCCTAATAATGGTGAGTAAATCTGCACTATCACACATCAATATTGTTGCTCAAAGGATCCAAACTAAGGGTGCAACAGTACATAATCCAATTATCTGCAGACTCCTGTGCCTGCTGGAAGTCACCTTGTAGAGAGACACAGGTGAGCAGGTGGTGTAATGTATAACATTGTCAATGCAACTATGGACAGGGCACATTGTTCCTGCCCAGAGGTTTGCCTATCTAACTGCAAGCAGCCACCTATGGCCACACTGGTAAATGTACACACATAGCTAAGATAATAACAGTTATCCCACTGCTAGGATACTAGCTACAGATAACAGTATGAAACAATATCACTCTGCAGACCACAGGTGCAGGTCAACACAAGCTTAGTTTGTCTAATGCACAAGTACTGTGCCTGCAATCATATATAAAACAAATTCAACCTGTGGTGCATGCCATAAGTACTGTAATATATAGTGAATAAGACTAGATAGGTAGGGTTCTAATCTCACTCCAAGTTACTTGGTGTGCATTGTGTGTATACCCTTGCAAAACAACTGCATGACCTCATAGGCTATCCACCTACAATGGTTATGCACATTTTGGCCCTGTAACTTGCTGCTGGCTTCCATATTGCCCTCTTCTACAAGGCCTGATGATGTCATCCACCTTAAAACTACTAGCTAGCAGTGTAGTATCAAGACTTAAGCCATGACACATGCAATAAATACTGTGATCTATAGTGTGTAAGATTAGATAGGTAAGGGTTCTAATATCACTCCAGCCTACTTGGTGCATGTATCTGTCCCAATGACATAAATATGGTCATCTTGGTAATATAGAAATAGGTAGGATTTTACAATATTTTATTTGTAGCATGTGGTGTGGCTCCATACCTCTCAACCTGGAAACATCACAAATCTGAACAAAGGCCCATGAAAAATAGATACAAATTTGTATGCTGATTAACATACAATTTGCATACACAATTATGTAATCCCGCTCACTCTGATGGAATTGTGGGATATCAACTTTTGAATACAAACTGAAGAACAGACATCCAAAATATGGCCCCAGAGTCCAGAAGCAGATCCTGAAGTAAATGGTAACCATTTTTTTAATGTGTAGCAATGATGTTTACTTAGAAGAGAGACGATGATGAACCTTAAGATTTTGTTTTTGGTGACTTGCAGTATGTGGGTTTTATGGTAAAGGTAGGGCATTCAATGGTAGGCAATATTCTAATCTTAGTAAAAGAATATTATAGTTTGCTAGGACCTCCAAAAGTTATTCTTCATGGCACACTGATCAGTGGTGTAGGTCACACATCTAATGCAGAGTTATCACCTGTTCCCATTTCACAGTTCTATCCTGGGCAGAAAAAAAATAAAATAGTATAGGTGCTTCCAATATGTCCATTATAAACAAAACAAGCAAAAATCTAAGTTTCCCATAAATACTGCAGAAAACTTTATGGCTGTAATGGAAATAGCTGAAACACCTGCAAGTTAATGGAAAAACACAACAGCAATTTTTTTCAGCACGGTGAAAATATTTTATTACCTAAATGTTTAGGTTGTCTTTCAAAGTATTCTCTTAAGAAACATACCACTCTTAGGACTGCCACCTTTTCAAAGTCTGAAGAGGGATACTTTTTTATAGAACATGAGACTTTACAGGACTGTACTTAAATTTTTCCACCTGAAATAAAAACTCATTCTTGTAGAATGCAAGCTATTTATTCTGTTTTATTCAACATTTAGAGGTTTCAGATGCAATGTAAATGCAAGTTATTTATGCTGTTTTATAGAACATTTAGAGGTTTCAGATACAAAATAAATGCTTTACGCAACTAAGAAAGGAAAAAAAATTAGGCAATATTCTCTGCTCTAAAATCTCAGGATATTTGCTAGTCATGTTTTTCTCACAGGACACCGCTGCCCAAACAGAGACTTTCCCAGAATTATACCTTAACAAAATATACATAATCAGCCGATGGACTCAAGTGGCTTCACGAGAAAAGAGGAATACAATGTGCCTACAACTAATGCGAAACAGATTAATTCATATCTCAACTTTACAGAGGCTGCAACATATATGATAACAGGGTTGGGTGCAAATTGGTTTGGTAGCCACCAACGTACAGTTACTTAGGGAAGGGATGCTGTGTTCACATGACACTTACCTAGCACAGGTTCTTCTGAAGGTGTAGTTTGTGCAGCCTGGGATCAAAATATGGTATCTATGTAAGACTCTGGTCACAATACTCCTCCAGCACTTCACAATCACAAAAACTAATCAGTCAATATTACTTGTAGTAACTTTCAGTAAAAGAAATTCTTCTATAGCCATTTAAAAATACACTTGTTTATTTAAGTAGCAGCAATGACCCTTGGTGACCAACCAAGTTCAGTATCACTCCCTGCTTCAGGCCTACTTGCTGCTCTGTCTAAATTCTGCCCTAATCACGTGTGTGTGTGTGTGTGTGTGTGTGTGTGTGTGTGTGTGTGTGTGTGTGTGTGTGTGTGTGTGTGTGTGTGACATGTGTGTGTGTGAGTGTGTGTGTGTTAAGATCTTTTTTGTTGAATAGCTTTAACATCATACCTTGAGACAAGGTAAGCACTGTCCTTCTCTGCCCACCTGCCCTGACACCATTTAGGACATACACTGTTGGGACAGAGTCAGACACCAAATCCAAATGTCAAGCCTCTTCTTCCATTTGCTGCAGCCTGCAGCTACTGGCCATCATGTGGTCTGAACTGTGACATCTCCCAACAAGTTGTAGCAAACAAACACACTAGGCACTAAATCGCACAACCGAGGCTGTCACAAATAGTCCTCGAGGTTCTGTCCCTTTGAAGCCTGCAGCGCACAGTATTAACTCAAGTGAAGTTTTATATTTTGATTACTCAGAGAGCACATTCTCTTTCCACACCCACACATCAGCTGATGTGACACCCCCAACTTTTGGTTTCCTCTGATAGCAGTTTGACTACGGAATTTCAGTGTGTTCACTGCCTGGGCCAGTTTTGTGGTGCTACAGTTCAACTGGGGTTTCACCTTTTAACTGATGTCAGGGTTTAATCCTTTTATCAGAAGTAATTAAACAATATATTATGGGCCACAACTGTCAGACAGTTGGATGCATAGCTCTCAATAAATCAGGAAGAAATGCAGAACTAGTCAGGGACACTCATAATCTTAGCGCTATTAACTACAGACACTGACAGAATAGGAGAGCATAAATTAGTATGCATTCATGAAGCAAAATAAGTCTACAACCCTAATTACTGTCTGTCATTATTTATTAAGTGTAATTCAATGCTTTTTCTCAAAAAGTCATCCATTTTCTGAGGGATTAAAAGAGACAGAACTAAAATGTGAGTCAAAATCAGAGATAATTGGGAAACATGGTAATGTGCTGGACACAAACGATATCACATACTGTGTCTGTGGGAATCCACTTTACTTGAAGAAAAGACTGAACTGTTTAAAGACAAAGTATTCTTAGTGACCAGCATGAGGAGCCAGAATAATACCCTAGCATAAAATAAACGTATTCTATCACTTAAAGAATAGGCAAATGTCACTCACACACCCACCACCTCTTTCCTTACCTGCAGTTGAAATACGGCTCATGGAAGAAAAGCCCAATACAAAACTGCTTGAAATAAATATGGTTAAGTGCATCCATTATGGTTGCTAAAGAACCCCACTAAATCTTGCAAATGTGAAATAGCATGCACAGCTATGTACAGTGGACCTCTAGGTCAATTCCAACAGTCTGTTCATGGAGCAGACGTCATTGTGCATGCCTCTACACATGATGACGTCAGACAAAAGAAAATTAAAAAAACAAGCTGAGAAATTTGGGAATTAAGGGGTGCCACTTGAGAATTGTGGCACCCCATTATTGTGAACCTCAAAGCTGGTAAAAAAATTAGATTCTTGGTACGGCTGAGAGGTATGTGTGGCTTCTCAAAATACTGACCACAACAAGGCCTGCTAATGTCATCGAGCATAATATTTCCTGAACTGATAGTACTAGCAGACATGAGATGTGTTGCATGCATCAAGTATTGTTATCTGTAGTGAGTACCATTAAATAGGTAAGTGTTCTCATCTACATATAGCCAACTTGCACTACATGTATGCCTCGGCGTGTTCTGTACGCAGTGATTGGAAGTGGTGCTAGCCTCATTGTAGCCATGGTTGTGTGTGAGCCTGTCAGAGCATTTTACATCATGTTATGGAACCATAGGACATTTGAACTTCACTGGCATAATGGCCATACAGCCCTCACAATCACAGACATCTTAATACCCGTAGTTACAGGATCAGCACATATTACCCTAGACCAAGAGGGACACAGGCAGGTGCCTTGTGTTGAGATAATGGTTGCCCAGCCAATCATACAGATGGCATGTGGTGAGGTGCACTGAGGTGCTCTGTGTGCCATTAGGCAGGTTTCTGTTTAAAGAGTGTGCTTAAGGCTGCTAGATAAATCTCTCTCACAAGCATGTAGTACCAATGTCACATACGAGGTTAATGTCCTTGCAGGGGGTTATCCATCTACCATGCCTCCTACAGATAAGCAGCATATGCAATAAAGCAGAGTCACACACTGCCTCATATGCAAGGCACAGATCACCTTTGAGTAGTCTATATGGCACAGGTGACAATGACACTCATTGCAGACTATCCCCATTGAACACATACTGAAGACATGAAGTGACCTTGTGAGGGACCATACTGTTGTGTGCAATTGCCAGTACTGCTTGTAAAGGTACATCACCAAATGGCCATTGCACTCAGATATCGGCATGCTGAGGGAAGAGTACTTGAGGTTATGAGCATGTCACTTACAAGTGACTGTAGCCTCAGCTATGCCATATTATTCCTGCCATACCACTGTAGAGACAGGGTGATCTGTGGCACATTAGGTGTAAACCTGTGTGGCCAGGTTTGTGTGCTCAGTTCATTCACCCCTGAGTATGTACATCATATGCTGCAACTGATGTGCTACTTACCAGGTACATAGGTCTAACTGATGGAACTGATACTACATATATATTTGCATGGAATTTATGGCCATTACTATGTCAATAGACATGTGTTCAAAATACCCTATTGCAGGACAGTGTCATACCACAGAGACTCTATGAGTGCTCACAATTTGCAGGCATCAGCCAACATTGTTAGCCACAGTCAGTCAGTAGTCACGTGTATTGTAGTTGAATGGATTCTAAGCAGTAGAGAATGCAGGACTGTGCCCTGTTGAGCACTGCTGCTGACAGATCAGCTTTTGAGGTAGATATCCCTATGTTGTGCATGTGTGCCAGAAAATGGGCCACTTAGTGACTCCTACAATGACAGTATCGTGGATGCCTAAGTGGGTGCTTTGTAAATGTTGCTTGAGTGGGGGATATAGTCAAAAGGCCTAGCTGAGTCTAGGGGGTTGTATGCCATGATGTACCCTCACCCAAGTCCATGGTGACTGCCTCAGAAATGTTCACCACATGTAACAGTCATTCTCCCCTGTCACACATCCAAACTGTGTACATTCAACTGTGTATAGAACACATATATGTGTGCTGATCAGCTTCATGATGATTGCCCCTACAGCCATACAGATATGGCTACTTAGACAAAGAGGTGTATAGTTTTGTCAGTCAGTGGATGCACCACCTCTGTACAAAGGTATAACAGTTCCCATTGTCCACTAAGTTGGTGTGCAACCAGTAGTGTCAATATTATTGTAAGGCTGTCACAATAGTGTTAGTAATCCTTGTCAGATCAAATGTGGGATGCAGCCTGGAATGTTAGCATGTGCAATAGATGTTGTGTGTCTTCCACTGAGTGCCCAGTTATGAATTGTTATGTAAATATGGAAGTTATGGAACAGGTTGTAGGAATGTCATGTGTCACATATTATGGGGTCAAGGGAGTGTAGTTGACACAGACAGTGTGGGTGCACAGGTTAGGTATGAGTCCAGACCTATCATATGTGGCATCATGGCATATGAGATCACTGACAATCTGGGCCTATCCTTTGAGGTTACACATGTAACTACACTGTGTGTTGTGGTTTTGCTTTGTGTGGGTGGCTACTTTTGTCACTTACCATGTCTACTCAACATCACAACACTATGTGCTTCTTTTAGATGAGGAGTTAGTGCCTCCATGTTAGGGGGCACCCTTACCCCAACTGTCACACAGCACTGTCCACCTGTTATTGTACAACCTGTTAATAGCAGTTGTCCACCAGCCAGGTTTGTTGAGCCATGATGAGCCTGTGTCCCTCTTGTCACGTACAGCCAAGTTCATGCCATTGTAATGCTGCTGACATAATGCATGGGTGTAGAGCTCTGCATACTTGCATGTCCCATCTGAAGGGGGGGGGTGCAGTCACGCTATGTCAACCATCCCACAAGAGGTAATAAATGGCTGTCTTGACATATATGTCTGTATTGTCTGCAAGGGGGGGTATGTGCCAGTACTTCTAAGGCAACTGATCTGTAGCCAGATCCCACCAGGCAGGACCTCACATTGGGGGGCTGTACTGGTCACCCATATTGGTAAACACATGATGCACAACGTTAGTTCCCTGCATGAGGATGTCATGGCACTGCAGCAGGGCATGTAGGTAAGGACCTGCACCATCTTTTGGGCAAGTGAGCCAAGCATGACTAAGCAACACAGTGTGTACATATTACACTTCCCTAGGTCTGTGCTCTGCACAGACATCTTGAATGACTCTCTTCCTGAAACATGCCGGAAGTAACTGCAACACTTACTTGCATGGAGGACAACCAGCATGTAGTGCCAAGTGGTGTCCACAGAGCACTGTCATGTCACCTGAAATGCCATGATAGGAGTTAGCATGGATACAAGCACTGACACTGTCGTACACCTAGTGACACTGGTAAGATCATGCGTACCGACTGTAACTGGTGGAGCCCATTGTCTGTTAAACTATGCAATAGATGTTGTACATGTCTCACTCCAACAACCATGGCCTGGCAAGGTGTATGACAATATTAGGCCAACAGGCCTTGCTGGAAACTGAGTATATCACATACAGAGTGTTATGTCAGCTGGTGGATAGGCAAGTGTCTGACAGTCATAAGCTGGGAAGTCAGCAGTGGGAGACCTGCACTGCAATGATGCCAGTCATCAGTGGGGTTCACATTCCTCCATTATTGGCATACCTCATCTACCTATTCCGTACCTGCAGTCACAGACACTGTCAGTGAGCTCTGACTGAGTACATTAGCAGGTGATCACATATTAAGAGCTGTCACAGACTCTAACACAGAACCAACAGTTATCCAGGATGGCCCAAGACACAGTCATTTGTCTTTGAGCAACTGACAAAGACTAACTGCCAATGACTGCACAATTCTATCCTGTGGGAAATCATCCACCACTGTGCACAACACACACAGTTGATCCATTACACATGGAGTTATGGATACCAAGAGTGATGTAACCTTTGACTCTCTCTGGTTAGTAAGATGTGGGGATGTATTCACTGTGGTACACCCTACACTGACACATTTGGGATGTAAATTGCTATACTGAATGTGGCAGTCATCACAGCTATCATTGTGTGCAATGGAACCCTTGCTATGTTACTACACAGGCATATCGTACAACTGTAGTAGCTACACAGGTTCCATGGTACACCACTACACAGCATAGATAACATGTCCTATGGAGTCCATGTCACAATCGTACAGTGCATGTGTAGTCTGTCCCCTAAATACTTTGGAGGGATGTGTATGGCTCCATACAATGAGGTTTCAGATCCAACTGTGTGCCTCCCACTTATCCATGACAGGTCTAACGCATGTCTCACCTGTTCTACATGCCTATAACATCACTGTGGTATACATAGTACATGCTGGAGAGACAGGTATATAACACAGACAGTATGCTGTACATGAAACAGGCCCCTCATGCATGTGAAGCACACATCAGCTGCGATACAGCATGTGCAGGTTACAAAATGGGATGCAGAACACAAACATCATAACTAGCGTTGGGCAACTGTCTGTACTGGACACAGGATATTTGTAGATGGATCATCTCCATCACCACAGCTTTTAGATGCATAAGTTCCCAAAACACTGGTGATACTTATCAAGGGTAGCAGACCTGTTCACAGATTAGGGATGCATGAGTATGCTGAATACTGCCATTGTCATTGTTAACATGTTATACACATATAAACCTATGGACCCATGCACTTATAGTGGTGAAGACATATTTCTGCTGTGCTGACATCATCCTGTGCTGCTTTATTGCTGCTGTGTATCCATAGGTTACCCAACAGACTCCTGAAACAGAAACAGGTCCATGACACACCTGTCATCATGTAACTATACAGCCATTACAACATTATACAACATAAGGTACATAAAAGTATGTGGCGTACTCAAGACAAATGCCAGTATACAGTAACTATAGGTGACCACTACAAGTGGCATGGCAAAGCAACAATAAATTGCACAAGTACATGTTAACTAATATAGTCACCCTGTGCATCAGACACACTGGTTCATTTCCCTGCATCAATGGTGAGGATGACAGGGATGTGGCACAGGTATCATCTCTTGCAGAGGGTGTTATGTGGGGGTACAGAAGGCCTAGGCTGACCCAAATGGTTGACAGCATGTGTGTGAGTCAGGAAGGGAATTAGGTAAGCTGGAACGTGGAAAGGTGCCATGTGTGTCTGTAGGTGACCTGCATTTGACAGTGGTGTGTGTGTGCATGTACACAATCAAGCTCAGTGCTAGCCCTGCATGTGTGTATTTTGGACTGCTTTGAACAGTACATGGTAGAATTGACAGTTCACTGTCTCCAGCCTTGAACACTGGCACTTCCATGCCCAAGGTCAGAAGGGGTGTTAGTACCTGATGGTGAATACTGTCTGCTGGGACTCTGTCTCCCCCCAGGAATGCCCAGGAACATAAGCCCATGACCTGCCACATTGTGGTGTGGACAGCACACTCACCTCTGTAGTGCTGGATGTACTGCCACTATGGAAGCGTGATTGTGCATAGCCACTCTCAGCAAATGGGGTTGCTGTCCTACATCCACGAGTCCGACACTCAACTCCAACCACACATTCCAGCGCAGACAATGTGTGTTCCAAGACAGACACTGTCTCAGCCCACCTTCTGTCCACTGCATTAGTCAACTGATCCCGGGTGTCCCCAGTGTGGTGGAGACAGTCATGGATGTCAGACTGTCCTGCATCCATAACCCTAAGCATACATCTGGTGTTCCTTTCAGAATTTGCCTGTGCCTCCATGATGGCCCAAAACATGTGCCGAGTGACCCATGATGTGACACCTGCAACAGGTGGTGGACAGACAACAGGCCTCCTACAAGCACCCTTGCCAGCTGTCTGGCTACAGCCAGTGTCTACACTCACTGGAGCCATAGTTGCCACACTTTCCTGTTCAAAGTCCCCACTGTCTGGCTGTCCAATATCTGGGGCTTCTGGGGACTGGGTATGTGTGGGCATACTGACTGTATGCAGAAACAATGGAGGCAGAAGAAGGATGTCTACTTCTGGGACAGATTCAACCCCCAACACCTCCACCTGTGCCTCACAGTGACCACCATCATCATCAGAGTCCAAAGAGATATTGACATCAGGTTGTGTAGGTGACAGAGTACAACCCCCCAGTCACCTGTGATAAGAAAGAAAAAAGAGGTACATGAATACCTGCATTACTGTGTACGAAAAATCCACCAATACTCATAGTAACAAACACCCACTACTTGATTAGCAGTCAAAATTTTTTCATTATGCTTCATAAAACAACACATAAAAACCCAGTACACCTATCTTAACAAATATATTGAAATACGCATTTTACTGCATAATTTAATGTACTTTCAAACTTTTGTTTTTTAAATGGGCATTTTAGAGTAAATGCCTCATTTAAACCAAGAGGCTTATCTTTTCTTAACTGTCACTGCCAAAGTGTTTCTATTTGTTCAACTACACTCTTGTGATTACCCCCTCTAAGATCCTTATGTACCTGTTCCAGAATGGAAAATAAAAACATTCTACCCTGTTTACATATGACATTATGTTTAAATATGGCATTATTCTGGCTCTTAACTTTAATAGAATATAAATGTTCCTTAACAAAACAATGTCATGCTTACCAGGAGCAGGACCACAGCCTTGGCCAATACCTGATGGACCTGTGAAAAGTTGAGGATGAGGTAATGTCAGTACACTGCATGTTGCCGCACAACAAGGTAATACACCCATATATCTCACATTTACAGTACCTACTGTGTTACTTGTTGTATTTCTCACATTCTAAGTATGAGAGTACAACTGCAGTAGAACCCTCCCCTCAAAGAACTAAGACCTAACACCCACATAAAAGTATGTACAGCCTGACACACTCACTGCTACAGTATTACAATAATGATCATAGCAAGCCTACCTGCATGCTCCTCTACTGTGGAAACTGTGGTACCCACCTCCATGATGTATAGTGTGATGGATGCCTGGGAGTTGTCTTGTGTGCTTAGGTTCACCAGGAATTCCTCAGTGGCTGAGAGTGGTTGTACCACTGCAGGCCCTCCACCAGTTACAGTACAATCCCTGGCTACAACTGCTGCCATTCATCGTGCTGCATTAATAATGTCCATTGTAAGGTGTCAAACCTGCTCATATATCCTGCTCTGATGGCCCATGCCATTCACATCATGGACAAAGTCTGCCCACAATGCAGCCTGCTGTTCCCTGTTTTGCCTCCCCCTGGACAGTAGAATGTGATGATGTTGCCTTAGTCCTTCCAATATAATTTCATTTTCCGCAACAGAGAAGGGTGCATGGCATCTAGGATACAAGATTCCTGAAAGACAACAAAAGGGGAACACATTACAGGATCACATGCATGGAAGGACACTGTGTGGAGATAGAGCAAGGACAATACGGCTGGCACTATCCACTGCTTGCTCGCACATGTCATACTCCACAAAGTTCAAACATACTAAGTGTGTGGATACATTTGAGATAGTAGCAATAGTCGGGTACTTTCATGTGTGCCATGACAAATACTGCTGTATGATCATATACCCAACAGCCGGGTATACTGTGGTGTATCCCCTACGGGCAACCCCCCAATAATATGTCATAGGAAAAGTGCCACACAATTAGCAGTGTGCTATTTCATCCACTATAAAGGGACAATCCAAAGAGACCAGTGTACCTCAATGACAACAGTCAATGCACCATTTATATATAGTACATCCTGCCTAGATGTAAGATAGCAGGAGATCAATGACTTGTCATTATCACAGGTTTATGACAGGCTTAATGCTGTATTCCCTGTTCCCTGCACATCTGTTCACCAATCTGCATTCTGTTGTACACAAAATCAGTTACATACCTGATGGCGTGCAGTACTCCTTTGTTGATATGTGGTGATAGTAAGGTTTTCACAAAGGCATGCTCTGTGTGAGGAAAGTCTCATACAGACTTGTTCCCCATAGCCAGCTGCTTGCCTTTTAAACATGCTTCTCATCATCAGGTGATTTCCTCTAAACCAATGTGTGGGTCTGAAATGCTAATTACAGCTAACACAGCTGAGTTGCACTATCATCAGCCAATGATATGCAATCACTGTACAATATATAAGGTCTTCATGTAGATTAGGGCCTCTTTCTGATATGTTGTGTTGGACATTACTGGGGTGAGGAGACTACATCGCAGAGAGTAGGTATGTAGCAGAAACCTTACCATAGAGATATGTGTGCTACGGGCTGCAGCTGCTGCTGCTGGTAATAGACATAGGCAGAGAGTGTGAACAACTTTGGAGGACAACAACCTGTAGGAGTAACTGTTGGAGCTGTATCAGCCTTGTTGTAGAGGCAGAGCCAGAGTGAGGCTACACTTTCCACTACAAATAAGGCATGTGTTTAAGGTAAGTATGTTAAGCAATGGTATCACTAACAGAGTACTATGTGACATGCTTGGTGTGTCCTTGGGTAAGAGGGGGTATAAATATAAGAATGTCCACTCATTTGGGAAACTGCCAGGACATGTGTTGAAGTCTGGTAGTAATTTGCAGCAGATATGAGGGCAGGCCTTGTTACAAGCAGGGACTTCCAATGTGTATGTTAGCTGTGCAGCTATGATAATATGCACAATGACTTTGGAAGGATTGCTTGGTGCACGCTGATATTAGTGGCCTTCATTTGCAGTACCTGAGTTGACATTCTGTGTGAATGCTTGTATCTACCAAGCTGTGCAATGGTGATTCATCACTGGGACAAAGCAGAAATTCCATAAGATTCCAAGAGCAGAATAAATAATTTCTCACATTTATTTCATTGAATTGCACTTCTTTAAACTTATAATTGTGCTATACAGCTAATCCACTGCAGTTTGCACTGTTATAAAGCTTTTTTTACTGTTTCACTGCATTTGTGTACTGTTTTATACTGTTTTAACTGTATTTTTCATTGCTAGATAGTGTTTCATTACTCTAATTGCATTTTTACTGTATTACGTAACTGTAAACTGCTTTTCCATGCTGAGAGTTGTATTTTCTGTTTGTGAGTGCTCTATCTCTGCTTTTTTGTGCATTTTTTGTGAGGCTTCTGTGTTTTAGTCAGGTGTCATATAACTGATTTGTTTGCAGTTAAAAGCATTTTCTAGAGGCTCCTTGCTCCTTTATCTGTTTAAAACTTTCATTTAGTGGCTAGAGCTAGTAGCTGTAATAGTGTGCATTACTATAATTGCATTTATTTATTTATTTTTATTTATTTTATTTTACATTTGTTGACTGGGATAATCCGACTGGATACATGTCCATTTTCAGTGGAGGCCCGGGGAGAAAAGCTCCACTTATACACATTATTACATACTCATAAGATATCATTTGTAACATAAGAAACATACAAATTTAAGTATATTACATTGAGTAAAGAGGACATGTGTAATTTTAATCAGAAACTTATATTCATTTCAGCTCGCTAAGCCTCAGAAGAGAGGTATCTAGAGTTTCAGGGAGGAGAAATATTGGGTAGATAGATAAAATAAAAAGAAGGGTCATAGTAAGTCCATGAGAAATAAATGAAAGATGAGAGGTAGTTAATCTGGGAAAGAACATTGGCAGAGCCAGTGTGATTTGAAATATTGGAGTAGACTTTTTTTAAAGAGGGGTAAGGAGGTAAGGGTAGGAATGCTAGGGGGAAGAGAATTCCAATTTTTTGCAGTGACATTAGCGAATAGAGCCTCACCTCCTGTATTATGGGATTTGACAGTTTGTAAAAGAAACCTATCAGCAGAACGTAGGCTGTTTAGGTTGTTATATGGTGTAATTAGGCCCTTTAGTGCAGGAGCTTTATCCGGGTGTTTAAGTAACTTAAATGCCTCAATAAGTTGATTTTGCTGTAGAAGGTTTGGAAGTTCTATCCATCCAAGGGCTTTTAGGTTATTACAGTGGTGCGTTCTATATGGAGCGCCAGTAGCAAATCTGGCAATGTGATTATATGAACTTGAGAGTTTATTAAGCTCACTTTTATTAAGTTTGGTGAAGACTGGGGAAGCATATAAGAGAGTAGATAGTAAATGAGTGCGGGCTATAGTTGTTTTTGATGTTGGGGTTAGAAAGGCTTTAATTCTATATAGTGACCCTAGTTTCTTGTTCACGGTTTTGATAGTATTATTAATATGTGTATCAAATCTAAGTTTATTGTCTATGGTAACACCTAGTAATTTAGTATGGGGGTCAGGTGAGATGGTTGTCCCATTGTTAGATTGAATGGTAAAGTCAGTAAAGGGAAGTTTCCAGGATGGATGAAAAAGAAGCAATTTTGTTTTTTTAGGATTTAGAATTAGTTGTCGCCCTGCTAACCAGTTTTCCACCGCTGTGAAGCAGGATTGGGTTTTGTCCAATAGTTTCTCTAGAGATGTATCAGAACAGATTAAGGTGGAATCATCAGCATATTGTACACAGGTTGCCTCATGGATGGCTGTATGAAGGTCATTAATAAAAACAGAGAAAAGAAGTGGGCCCAGTATGGATCCTTGTGGAACCCCTATGGTATTAGGTAAGAGTTCAGAGAGTTGATTGTCCCAGAGTATAGCTTGTTTCCTATTTGAGAGATACGCACGGAACCAGTCTAAGGTTAGATTGTCCAGTTGTAGGCTTTTTAAGGTATTATGAAGTAGTTGGTGGTTAACCATGTCGAAGGCTTTAGAGAGGTCCAGAAAGAGCGCAGATGATATTTTTTGTTATTACGGTTAGTGTTGATTGTATCCGTAAAGGAGAGTAGCACAGTAGTTGTACTGTGGTTAGGTCAAAACCCATGTTGTGAGTTGTTAAGTAGATTATTCTGAGTTAGATATTGAAGGAGTTGCTTATGAATACATTTTTCCATGATTTTGGCCAGTGGGGACATAATGGCTATTGGCCTATAGTTAGATAGGTCAGTGGAATTGCCTCCTTTATGAAGTGGTATGACATGGGATGTTTTCCAAATAGAGTGGATATTAGATTCGGAGATGGTGCGATTAATTAGTATGGCTATTGGGTAGGCGATGACATCTGAAGCTTTTTGTAAATATTCAGCTGGGAGGAGGTCGGCGGAGAGGGTGGTAGGTTTAAGCTTTTGAAGTAGGGATCTTATAGTAGAGGTGGAGACTGCTTGTAGATGGAAATTTGGTTTAGTTTCTGGATGAACTTCTTTCATTGAGCAATGGGTGCCTGATAGTTGGTTAGCTAAGGTTTGAATAGTGTTCGTGAAGAAAGAGTTGAAGGTATTTGCTACTTCAATTGGGGTTTTATTGGATACCTGTTCTGGGGTAGGAGTAGAGGATTTGCCTGGGTGGAGAAGATTATTTAGTCCGGCCCAAAATTTTCTTGGGTTGTTTTGGTGTTTGTTTTGAAATTGGCTGTAATAATTTTTTTTGTCAGTTATTACTGATTTTTTAGTTACATTTCTTAAATGTTGAAATCAGATGTGGTCTTGGGGTAGTTTGGTTGCCCGCCATATATCCCATGATTTGTTTCTGTTTTTCATTTTAGTTATAGTTTCGTTTGTAAGCCAGGGTGCAATGTTAGATTTTGTTTTGATTAGTCTTTTTGGGGCATGATTATCGAGTATGGCTAGGAACGTATTATTAAACTTAGATACTGCTTCTTCTAGGGGGAGATATTTAAGTTCTGTCCATCTATGGGCTCTGAGTTCTTCTTGAAATTTTGAAAGGTCAAATTTCTTCCTGCTTCTAATTGACCTGTATATAGGAGTTGTATTGAGGGCAATTTTATTTTTCTGTATATAAGTGATTAGGTGATCGCTTAGGTCATTTGGGGCAGTCCCGGTTTTATATGTATGTGGTTTCCTATTTATTAGAATCCAATCTAAGATACTTTCTTTTTGGTTGGCATTACCAGTTCTGGTGGTGGTATTTATGATTTGGGTAAATCCATGAAGGTTGATGTGGATGGGATGTGATTCTGAGGAGCATAGGTTCCAGTCAATGTTGACGTCACCCATGATGATGGTTTCTTGGGGGTAATTGTTAGAAATCCAATTTAGTATATTTTCTAATGTCTCCAAATTGTTCCCAGGAGGGATATACACTGTAATTAGATTAATACATTTATCTTTATTTACTTGTAGTTTTAAGGCAAGTATTTCAGCATTAGAAGTTTGGGGTGGTTGATTGGTGTTAAAGGTGACATTTAGATTATTGTTATAGAGTACAACAATACCACCTCCCTTTCTTTTCATACAGTCAGCCCTATGTATATTATATCCTGATGGTAGGATTTCATTATCTTTGGTTCCTGGTTTTAGCCAGGTTTCAGTAATACATATTATGTCTGGAAGGTGAGTGGCTAGGAGGGCATGTAAACTAGGTACTTTATTGTTGATACTTCTAATATTTAAGTGATAGATCTGGAAGGAGTTGGTTGTATTAGACACGGGTGAAGGGCAGTTTGGGATGTTAGTTGTCGGGCCAGGATTAGGGTGAATATCTCCATATTTAATTATGTTTCTGCTGAGGTACTCTAATAGTTTAGTAAGCTTTGTTAACAGCTTTTGATTTTGTCTGGATTTGGGTTGATTAGGATTGATTTTAAACTGGTAGTGGTGTATAGTTTTGGGACTAGTGCCACCTAACTGTTGGAGGTTTGGTCTATTATAAACTTTTACTGGAGGAGTATTGGTGCTACCTCTGGGGTAGGGGTACCCTAAGTATGGCTGGTCTTCATATTTGGTAGCTAGGTAAGTGATAGAGACAAGTGGGATGATAAGGAATATAGTTATTATTATTGTCATTGAGTTAGGAGGTCGGGTTGGTTGCATATTCTAAGTAGAGAGCCGTGGAAAATTGTGATATATATGTATGCAAAGAGTAATAAGGTATATCTCTGTGGGAGGAGACAGAGGGGGAATTATGGGACTGGGTGTGGCTATGAGGTAAATTAGGGGGCGGGGGTAAGTATCTATAAATGTAGAGGTACTGGGGGCGGGTGGGATATGGGGGCAGGGTGGGGCGCGGAGCGAGCCCGAGCGCAGAGAGGCTATAAACTGCTTTTGCATACTAAGACTTGTATTTTCTATTTGTGAGTGCTCTATCTGTGCTTTTCTGTGCATTTATTATGAGGATTCTGTGTTCTAGTCAGGTATCATATAACTAATTTGTTTGCAGTTAAAACCATTTTCTGGAGTCTCCTTGCTCCTTTGTCTGTTTAAAAATTTCATTTAGTGGCTACAGCTAGTAGCTGTAATAGTGTGCATTACTGTAATTGCATTTTTATTGAATTACTAAACTGTAAACTGCTTTTTCATATGGAGACTTGTATTTTCTGTTTGTGAGTGCTCTATCTGTGCTTTTCTTTGCATGTATTTTGAGGTTTCTCGGTTCTACTCAGGTAGCATAATCTGGAAAGAGGCCCATTATTCAGGCCTGGTAGATTTGTTTGTTGAGTTTCCTATATTTCTGGCAGCCATCTTCTGCTGATAGTGTCTTGTCTTTTTTGTTATTGACAGTAACAGAGTTTCCTGACCTTCTCTAGCACAAGTGACTAGTGTAACAGCAGGAAGTAGCAGGACTGGGTAGCAATTTGAGCTTCTAGATTCTTCCATCCTTTCTGGTATATAAACCTGTGTCTGTGGGGCAGGGGGAGGGCTATGCTTATATTTACCGAGCTCTGGAATGGTGATTCATCACTGGGACAAAGCGGAAATTCCTTAAGATTCTAAGAGCATAATAAGTTATTTCTTACATTTATTTAATTGAATTGCACTTCTTTAACATTTATACTTATGCTATACAACTTATCTACTACATTTTGCACTGCTATAAAGCTTTTTTTTACTGTTTCACTGCATTTGTGCAATGTTTTATACTTTTTAACTGTATTTTTCATTGTGATATACTGTTTCATTACTCTAATTGCATTTTTACTGAATTACTTAACTGTAAACTGCTTTTTCATACTGAGAGTTATATTTTCTATTTGTGAGTGCTCTATCTGTGCTTTTCTGTGCATTTTTGTGAGGTTTCTGTGTTCTAGTCAGGTATCATATAATGCATGATGTGACACTTCATGTACATATAATTTTTCTATAGGGATATGTTAAGTGTGTTCGTACCTGCAGGCCTGTGACCTCCATCAGTGAAAAGCAGATATGTCATTTGAAATGCATTGTGTGGATAAAGAGTAAATGACTCAGTCATTAATTGTTGCCTTCACAATACTTTAAATTCACTTCTACACACCACTGGATTTGAACACAAGACTGTGTGCTGCAAAATGTACAATTTGCAGGGCAATTAGAATGAGCTACTGAGTCACTGCTGCAGCAGGTGTAGTTGCAAGATATATGTGCACACATACAGGCTGTGGCATATATTTTCTACATCTATCAGTATGTGCATGACTTTATATGGATGTATTTGTGCACCAGGGTCGCAGTTGAACATGTATGTTGCCATTAATGCTTTAGTAGGTGTCTTTTTGCATGTTGCTGCTGAAGGGCAGATTTACCTGCTATCAAAGGTCTCACTTACTTCCATTATTACATCTTTGGCTTTCTAGTGGTGTACTACTGCACCAGAGTCCAAGGTACATTCCCATTTTTACTCTTTTTAATTTAATTATTTTTTAATCAAGTTTGCGTGCTGCACCACAGCGTGAAACTCTGCTGAAACATGCTTAATGACTGTAACTGGCAATTACAATGTTTTCTTTAAATCACCTGTTTTAATTAAGAGTTGGGAGATGTGGCTGGTTAATGCAGTGGTCTGCAGGTGTGTTGGTCTTGGGTTCAAAATATGGGACAGATGTTTATTTTGTAAGTGAGCATTACAAGTTTAAAAACACATATAGTTAATATAGCTCTATTTAGCTGAGCTGATGCGGCATGATGCGCAACAATGTGCTAAAAAATATAAAGAAAAGAAAAATTTGGATATAGGAAAGTGGTGAAATGGGGTGCAAGCAGAGGGGAAAACATAGTGAAAAGTAGGTATGGATATGCAGGAAGGGTGTAGAAAAGAACCATAGCTATCCATTTCTAGTACAGCAACAACCGTGCACTTTCACAGAATTTGTACATGACTTTGAACTCTCAACCCCAGAAAGAGGGATGAGGACAACATAACTGTGTTGTCAAGCCAATTGGACCAAATTACATGTGTCCAGTGGGTGTGTGCAAAATGGAGAGCTATGTATGGGACGATGGGTCTACTTTAAATTACCGAAAACGCAGTTGACCGACACGCGGAATAGGGAGACGAAATGGCCGACAGGTAAGTTTACCGACAAGGTGATGTGCCGAAATTGAGTTGACCGACACGCGGAAGAGGGAGATGTAATGACCGACAGGTAAGTTTACCGGAAAGGTGATGTGACGACAGCAGATACAGCAACTAGGGTAACGTGTGAGCGCGTCTCGGTAAGTGTGCGATTGTGACGGAGTTAGGATCGTTAAGGTAAGTGTGCGTTGTTGTGGGATTTTGTGTTAGAGTGTGGGATAGGTGAGTGTGTTGTAGTGTCGGGGGTAGGGAGGTAGGGTTCGGGTAAGGTAAGTGTGTGATCGTGACGGAGTTTAGTTTAGGGTGGGTTAAGTGAGTTAGGGTTAGGGTGCAGGTAGGGTGAGTGTGCGATAGTGTCAGACCTTAGGGTTAGGGGTGGGTTAAGTGAGTTAGGGTTAGGGTGCAGGTAGGGTGAGTGTGCGATAGTGTCGGACATTAGGGTTAGGGGTGGGTTAAGTGAGTTAGGGTTAGGGTGCAGGTAGGGTGAGTGTGCGATAGTGTCGGACCATAGGGTTAGGGGTGGGTTAAGTGAGTTAGGGTTAGGGTGCAGGTAGGGTGAGTGTGCGGTAGTGTCGGACCTTAGGGTTAGGGTTTGGGTTAGGGCTAGTGGCTATGTGTTGTAGTGTGATGTGTTGTTTACGTTTAGTGTGTCGGTGTAATGGTGTTCGGTGTTTTGCGTTGTCGGTTTTGTGTGTTGTCAGTTATCTGGTGTCGGTGGTTTGTGTGTCGGCGAAGTGGCGTGTCAGTGTTCTAAAGTAGACCCGGGACGATATATATATATATATATATATATATATATATATATATATATATATATATATATATATTTTTTTTTTTTGTTGGGACAGGTGCCCAATTTTTTTTTTTTTAAGGATTGAGTGGAATTTTGGGGAAGGGACATAGGTGTACTTGGGGATGTAAGTTGGATAATTGAGGATGCATTTGCAGACAAACAAGACAGACAAGACAGCAGACAGGGCAAGTGTGTGACACATGAGGGGTGTGAACACCTTGGATAGGGAGGGTGCTGTGGGATCCAAGTCTCATGTGCCTCCAGACAGCAGCAGAATGACTCACATCCCCACCTATGGGACTGTCAGCACTGCTCCTTCACTGCACCAAGAGTGGCACTGCTGGAGGATGGTCACTTGGTTGAGGCTGCCCCACCAGGTTGGCCTGCATGCCTTGAATCCAGCACAGGTGGCAGTCAAATCCACGGCAGACTATCCTGCACTCCAAGACCAGCATCTCATCCCAGGTGACAACACCCCTTCCACCACCACTCCCAGAGGGGGGCAGGGCCCCATCTCGTGAGGTAGTACTACCCAATGCCCCAGGTAGTGCAGGGGCAGCAGTGGGGGGCACCACCAGTCTGGGTTCTAGACTTGCTGGGACCCAGTGCCATGTCCAGTTGATGAAAGGTAGGCAGACAGCCGGAACCATCCTGCCTTGATGTGCTGTGGTGAATGAGGTATAGCAATAAGTTAAGATTAGTAATAACCAAACCAGTCTTAGTATTAACAGAATGGAACATCATTTTAATTCATCCAAATACATATTAATGTATAGCATGTGTAACACAACAGTAAATAACATAACAGTCTATACAGTAGCAGCATGCCAGTAAGAAGTAAACGATATGGACAACAAAATTGTTAATTTAACAAAGTATGTTATTAGTGAATCATAATAGCATATAACAATATTATATCACATTTAGCAAAAATATAGTTAGTTTAACAACATATGTTAATATTAAATCATAATAATAAATAACAATAATAAATAAATGAAGATAAGAGGTGGGGAGAGAGAGAAAGGAACAATCCATTACTGACAGTGCAGACTATATCCCTGAAAACGCTAATACTAAATACTCTACAGGCATGTAGTGTCAATTCTGAGTACAGTTACTACAATTTTCCTATAGCTGAAGTAACACATGCATACCTCTCAAGATGTTAACATGGGTCACTATGGGCCAAGCAATAACAAATGCAGGTATACATCTACACAGAACACTTTCACATAATGTGTACTTCTATAACTACCGAGGTGTTCTGTAATCAGATTTGGTAATGCATTGCATTCCAGGTAATAATTTTTCTGGCAATTTTGTGCCAGATGGATTAGGCAGTTTTAATTACAATATTTGAAATTGTGACACTTGAGAGGCATGTTTGTGTACCATACATGAACTAGACATCTGTTATGCCTCAGTTGGCAGGCATGGGAATAGAACCCAGTAGCTGTGACTGCAGGGGACATCTACAAAATATTTAACTTTATTGGTATTGCTGATAACTGTCTGTGAAATGTTAGCACAATCATATCTGCTCACAACATGGGCTACCTCAACCATATACCATATACCATTTGTCCCTGGAGTGGGAGAAAAAGAGAGCATTATGTGACTAAATTTGTTTTGCATTCCAGAACTATTACAGTGCTATACTTGACTGCAGTGGCAGTAGAACACACATGCATGGAATATGGCAATACTGCAGTTATTAAAACAGATTTCCGTAGGAATTAACAGTGGTGGTTAACACTTTATTGGTATTGCTGATAAATGTCTCTGAAGCCCACACAATATCTGCCCATAGACTGGGATACCTCACCTACACACCTTTAATACCTGAAGTAGGAGGAGCAGAGAGCATTATGTGACCGATATTGGCCTGGATACAGCCTTGGAGTGTACTACGAGTTAAACAATACAGTTTGCAGGCCATTGGTTTTGCATTCTACAGCTATTACAGTGTTACACATGACTGCAGCAACCTTACCATAGACAAGTAATGCATGCAGCTCTACTGCAATGGTTATGACAATACAATCCTGCCGTACACCATTTTGCTTACCATTATTGGTGTTGTTGTTTATTGCAATCCAGTTGTTATTGTTCATTTATTGCACTACAGCTCTACTTGCCCATTTATTGCACTACAGTTTTTATGGTGTATACTTTATTGCAGTAAATGCTTTACTTTTTCTTGCTTATTGCACTACAGTTAGCATAATAAATCAGTACATACCACACTCATGGCTCAACCTGGCCAGGCGTCCAACATGGGACTTGACATTGTGTGCCCTCCCAGCTGCAGCTCTTGGGAGAGATGTACACCATTATGCATACCAGTTTCGCAGACATTTAGCTTGCATATATGTAAAACAGAGGAAAACATACTTACATATTTGTGGGACATTCCCCAGTTCTAGCTTCTTGGACCCAGTGTCCAAGGTTCCCCTCTTTCTTCTCTTCAAGTCATCATAATGGTGATGACACAGCTCACCTGTGCAGAGGATACCAGTAACACTGGTGAGTTTCCTGTCCAACCAGTCCCAGGTCTTCACCTTCCACTCTGAACCCTGGAAACCAGCCTGCAGCAGCCTGGGTTTATGATTGTTTACCAGAAGCTCAACAAAGACCCTGGACTCCTGAACACCCCATGTCTGCACCCAAAAGTGCACACCTTCACCAGTACTGCCAACAGTTGATCAGACTCAAAAGACTGTTGCAGAATTCCCACCTATTGCCCCTAATATAGGTTATTTTCCCACCCTTACATGTCACTGGGCAACATTCAAAAAAGTGCCATATTGCTTAGCATCACACACAGGTAAGCAGATCTAAGCACTGCAAAAACTCACATGACTGATGTTTTAGCTAAGATTAGCACTGTACAAACAAATGTAGCCATTAACATGTTTAAGCAGTGTTCAGCCCAGTGCAGCAGTGCCATATTTCAGTAATTTGTTTTTAAAATTAAACATATATAATAAATTAAATTATAGACATCTTATTACTGCTATGGATGCAAACACAGGACCTACTAAACATTAGGTTGTAACTCTACCCATTTAGCTACTTAGATATTATGAAAACTAGTATATCTTTACATATACTACTGGGCTACCTGTTAGCATTGCTAAGCACTGCTGTGCGCTGCACAAACATGCTTCAATCGACCCAGACAAAAATAATTAATTACATCCATTTTCTATTTTTAGATGTCTAGCAACTTTCAGCTATGTATGCATGAGCACCACTTGGCTATGCAGGGCTCTGTGGTGTGCCACGTAAACAGCAATTAAAAAAATAAAGCAGAAAAAATACAAAAATATTTAAAATAAAAATATGTAATTATGATAACTAATGACATCTGCTTTCTATTTTTAGATGTCTGGCAGCTGTCAGCTGTCTATATGTGAGCACAGTTTCACATTGCTGTGCTCTGCACCATGCAAACATGCAAAAAACAGAAAAAAATTATTAAAATAAAATATTACACATTTGACCCAATTTACAGCATTTTAATAGTAGCGAGGAGCATTACAGGCCATGCACAATCATGGGTAGCCTCTACACTTCTCCCTACACTGATTCAATAACCCTGTTCCTATGCTCTCCCTTGGCAGTGCACCACCACTAATATGCATGGTGCGCTGCTGAGGGTCAACCGTGGCCGTGTACATGGATACATTCTTAGTAGGCTCTACACAGTGGCTACAAGAAGTTTATTAAATCCTGGGGTCTATGATCAAGATAGAATTGCATGATTATGGTTTGAAAGTTATTTTCGTAGATTTAGCAAAAGCTTTTGATAGTCTATCCCACAAATCTATGAACAATGCTTTAAAGAGCTACACATATAACCCATTCTTAGTGAATTAGATTAATTATCGGTTGTCTGTTAGAACTCAGTGTGTTTTTATGCATGGTACTATCTCTAACTACTTGCCTGTGTCCACTAGCATTCAGCAAGACCTGGTCCTGAGGCTATTTCTATTTAATTTGGTTTTGTCCACCAATCTATTAAACAAACAGAGTTCTATTGCTAAATATGCAGGCAGTTGCAAGATAATTTTCACTGCAAAAACTAACAAGGACTATTTAGAAATTAACACATTTCTGGAAGAGTTCACAAAATGGGCAATATCAACTGGCTTAAATTTTAGTACAAATAAATGTCAGGTACTATACTTTGGTAAATGAATATAACAATCTTGGAATTTTGATTATATCTTAATTTTCCTTTAAAGATCATGTGAATAGCCTAAGGAAAAAGGCTGTTTGTAATTTAGGACTCTTACTTATATCTATTTCCTTGAGGTACCATCACAGTCTAACACTTATTTATAAAACTTATATCCATCCCATTCTTGAATTTTATAATGCCTTTTAAATGTATATCAGTAGACTAGAATTAAGACAGAAAAAGTTCAAAGGAAATTCATCAAACATGCACCTTCAGTGAGGCATCTGAGTTATCCTGATCAATGCAAGAATTTAAAACTATTTTCTATGCACTACAGTTATACTAGGGGCAACATTCTACTAGATTATTGAGTTCATAATGATGATTTATTACAGGCATATTTTGACTTGATTCCTATTACAAACCACACAGCTCATAGATAAATTACATAAACTTTTACAGCAGTCAAAAAACAAATATCCAAAACAAATTTATCACTTAAACAATAACCATCTCTGGAATAAAATTCCTTGCAGGATCAGACTCTCTTAAGTCACTTGAGTACAGAACAAAATGTGCAAATGCCATTCCAAATAGAACAAATTTCCTAAAACAATTGACAAGCTCAGGCTGCACCCCAATGCTTAAAGTGTATAGGTCACTTTCAGAAGCATCTTTGTTTTACAATAAATTAATTAATTAATGTCATGTTCCATTATCTTCCATACTTTAAAATTGCAAATGACTTTGCAAAAAAAATGAAAATTAAAGTGCGTTATCTGGTTTTAAATTTCACTATACTGCAAACGTTTGTTACATACACTTGCTTCAGAACATAACCAATGCACTTTAAATCAAGCAGCGCCAACATCATTACACCAGTCAGAAGAGACGAATTTCCCTTGTAGTTACCGCCTCCTTCAAACATTCATGAGTTACTCATAACCTACTTATTTTCCCTATTTCTAGAGGAAGAACTGAACAGTAAACCTTATAAAATAAGGAAAAATGTGCATATGTGTGGGTGTGGGTGTGTGTGTGTGTGTGTGTGTGTGTGTGTGTGTGTGTGTGTGTGTGTGTGTGTGTGTGTGTGTGTGTGTGTGGGCACGCCTGCATGTGTGTGTGTATGTGTGTGTGTGTGTTCTTGCCTGTGTGTGTGTGTGTGTGTGTGTGTGTGTGTGTGTGTGTGTGTGTGTGTGTGTGCATGCGCGCACAAGATTTCTTGAGTTAATTCAGCAGCATATAGCAGTGCTCATCATAGTTGCTGGTCCTATAACTCCTATAACCTGATTGCAGAGGTAACATCCGCTACTGGGAGTCAAGGGAGGTCAGGCACTGGAGGAACCAAATGAACATGTGCATTTGTTGGATTCTGCTTCCCAAAGAAATGGCTAAAATGTAGTTGATAAACAAGAATACAAATGCTGGTCTGGTACTAACTACATGTGGTAGTTGGAAGATACGGAGAGATGATTACATGTTGTTAATCAGAGCCAGCTCCAACACTAGTCGACCTAGGCACTTGCCTAGGGCCCTCTTACTGTGGGCCTACCACAATGCCTAATTCTAATTAAAAACAATTAAAAAGTAATTATAATTCTTCTTCAAGGATGCATTTGTCTGCATGTGCATGCAGATTTGAACATTGGAGCTTCCTGTGTGTGAAACTCAGAGACATTGCATCTGTCACAGATTTATCTGTAAAATTTCATGTGTGTGTGTGTGTGTGTGTGTGTGTGTGTGTGTGTGTGTGTGTGTGTGTGTGTGTGTGTGTGTGTGTGTGTGTCAGTCACAGACTTTCATTGGAACTTACTGCTTTTAGTTCAGAAGTGCATCACAGATTTAAACATTGGAACTGACATTTCAGGACAACTTGCTGTGAAAATGAAACCTGCTGCTATGAGAAAACTTGCCGTGAGAGAGATAAGCCACAAAACTGTGTGCATCCAATGCCATAATTAGGGATGGCAGGCTAGTTAATTAACTTCCTCAGGCACAAACCTTGTACCTTGGTTATATGAGACAAGAGCTTGAATCCTGTACACCAACTACCAGACTACATCGACATGCATTTTCAAGAGATTGTGAGTTTTAGTGAATTTTTAAGGAATTGAGATCTTCAAGAGAAGAGAAGTTCACTGTTGTTCATGTTGTCTGTTTTGAGTGTGCAACTGTTTTGTTTAGCAAATTGTCATCAGTGTTTGTGCTAGGTTCATCGGTGTTTATTAGGCTAACAACCACAATGGCCCTTTTAAGCCTAGCCATGCATCCCAAATCTCTGACAAGTTCTGATACCCTTGATAAGTGTAAGCATGGCCTGGGAGATGAACCATTTACAGGTTACCTATGTCCATTAGAGACATAGGTGCCAAACCAGGGATGAATTTCTGGTTTCTCATCCAATTGTCCAATTGCACTTGAATTGGGTTAGGGTGGAACTCTGCTTCACATGGATGGGGAGCCTGTTCCATAGACAGAGTAGTCTCTGGGATACATACCTGTCTCTCCAGTAGGTCCTATTTATATCACAGGCAAGGTTTAAGTCTTTAGAATGAGTAATTCTGGTGCTGTTTGTTGAGTGGAGTCCAACAGTGTGTATGCCAGGCATAGATCTCCCCTCAATAGCCTGTAGGAGACAGAATACAGGGATAGGGCCTTGAGGCTGTCTGCATAGGACATTTTACTTATGCCCTGTACTCATTTAGTGAAGAACCTCTGTGGATGTTCCAGTTGTTGGATTGTTTGATTGTTGCTGGGTGACATGGTTTACTATCAAAATTGTGACCAACAAAACAAAAAATGTTCAAAATAATGAAAAACAACACAGAACACGGAACATTGAACAAGTCAATATGTCAAATCACATGCTGATTATTCGATTCAGCATTATTCAACATACCATTTATCCTGCACCTGTCAGATAAGGAACTACAGTTCTGTTTGTCAGCAGTACGAATGTACTGCACAACACTAAACTTTACATTTATGCAGGGTGGCAAGCCCCTCTGCACCCCATATCCCCTGCAAATGATATATTCCAACTCTGAGATCGCACTAAAGTGGAGAAAAGGGTAAAGTTCCCGATCCATTCTGTACCGGTATCTCTAAAAATCACATCGACCCCATATGTGCATTCGCTGATCGGGAACTCACACACTTGAAGGTTCAACAACACGGGAGTCAGCCAAGTGGAGTTCAACATCCTGTGGTCGTTGAACCTTCACTCATAATTTTCATGGTAAACCAGGTGATATATGGGTTTATACCTAACCTCATGAGTTTGTCAATAATGCCCGAGTGGGGTATTGCGTCAAAGGTCTTGGCCAGGTCAAGGAAGGCAGTGTGAATGATTCTGCCTTCATCCATTGCTTTGGTGACCTTCTCAAAGAAGTTCACCAGGTTGAGTAGACATGATCTGCCCTTGAAAAAACAAACTGGGTTGGGTCCAGTGTCTGGAGGTTTACTGTAGTTCTTTTGATCATCTCCTTGATAATTCTTTCCATGGTTTTAAATATAAGACTAGTGAGACTTATGGGTCTGTAGTTTCCAGGGTCTGTAGATGGCCCACCTTTGTGCAGAGGGATGGCTGTTGCCTTTGTCCATTCATGAGGCATGAAACCTGTTTGGAGGCTACAGTTAAATGGTAATTCCAGAGGCCCTCAGAGTTTAAAAACAGTGTTAGTAGCATAACAGGTAACACACTTGCCTTTGATGCAGACTACTGTGCGTTCTACTCCCACAGCATGTAGATGGATTGTTGACACTATGGTGTACTTTCGGGATGGTGGGGGTCAGCACTTGTAAAAGCATGCCCACATCTGGGTGTGATGCCTTGTAACTATGAACCTGTTGTCGGTTTGCCAGCCATTCCTTATTGCAATGCTACCAGCTTACCAATTTTTTTAAATGTAACATAGGCAATCTTTTCTTCAAGGGCAGCAGGGACTGCATTTCTAGATGAATCACTGACATGTAAAGTTGTTTACCATCAGCAACATCTTCATTAGTTACATATCTCTTTAATGTGGAATTATTCAGATGACTTTTACTTCTGCAGAGATTCTGCATGTTGACTGATATTGGCATATTGTAATGAAACATGTTCAAAACTACACATTAAAAACACATTCTAACAAGTACTGCTATATTATACAATGAATATAATTAATACAATAAGGAAGGTGAATCAAAGAACACATGCATGTATGCATGGCCGTAAAAATGGGTGCAAGGAGTCTATGATTTGAAAACAGCCCAAAGGTAAACTTAATCCACCACTGGTCAGATGCATTTTCTTTGAATGTGGGTTTCTGTGCTGTTTCAATCAATGTGAATTCCAAAAGCAAAGAAGTTTACTGTTGGTCATGCTGAGTCTGTTTACATTGTGAGGCTGTATTGTTTTGTTTAGTAAATGGCCATAAGTGTTTGTGCTATAAAATGTGAAATAAAAGTTTTAAATTAAATCCAAATATCTGTAGTCATTGTAGAAGTAAACAAGAAAATAGTATGAACACTGACAGGTTCGAACAATGTTTATGGTAATTGTGGAGAAATAGCCAAGTAATGGGACACTGGAATGGCTGCGAGGGTTGCTGCAGGAGAGGAGTCCCAATCCATTATCCTGCCTAGGGCCCCATTTGACCATGATCTGGCTCTGTTGTTAGTGAGATCCAAGATGGTCACTGTGTGACAGCACTCTCCTAATGCTCTGTAGAGGATTTTGATTTCTGACTAAAAGGTTTGATTTCACTTCCACCAGACATGTGCTACCATTTTTAGAAGTTCTGATATGTCTAATCATCCTTAGAATTGTAAGACTTGGCATTTGTACAATTTCAACAAATATTTAGTACTGGATCAGAACAGAAAATGAGTTCTGCAAGTCTTCTCATCAAGAACTATCACTTTAAAATAAAGCACATACAACAAGTGGTTACTTCACTGCAGGCCTTATCAATGAAAAATGAACCAGGTCCATGATAAAACTGACTCTATATAAAATAACCCTTACAAACAAGTGCAACTCTTGGAATTCATAATACAAATACAGAAGATTCAAGTAAAAGACATTGAGAATTCACTTTGTAACATATGTGAAAGACTTAAAGAAGGAGAAAATCCTGCAGTATTCCTTCTAAAACAGAGACTATAGTTACTAGAGAAACCAAATGACTTAAAAAACAAAGAAAGAAGAAATAGTATAATAATCTATTGAGTTCCTGACAAAATGAAAGGTTACAGTATACTAAATTGTCAAACTACATGCTCCCAAAAACTGTTAAATATTAGTGCCAATATACAAGAAGAAAGGGACATCCACAGCTGTGGGCTGGACAGAGGTATCAAACTCCTGTCACACTACATGAAAGTTCTGGAGAGGTTGAGTGATAAATGAATACACAGAGTAGTAGAAAGTAAGATAGGAGATGAGCAGTTAGGATTCAGATCAGGTTGCAGCACAACTAACCCGATCTTTGCAGTGAGATAGATAGTTGAGAAGAAGATAGATATGAGAAAAGAGTCCAACTTCCTAGACTTGTAGGAAACATATGACAAGGTCCCAAAAGATTTGGGCAGTCCTCTGGTGAGTCAACATCCCAAAAACATTGGTAGAATTAGTGCAGGCTACAACAAGGACCCAATCACTTATATGTGAACAGTGTTCTGTCTCACTGAGGGGTTCCCAGTGGGAGTGGGTGTGCATAAAGGTTCAGCTTTGAGCACTGCTGCTCATACAAGTGATTGATTACATTATCAAATAAGTCAGAGGGTACAGATCAACAAAGTTGCTATTTGCAGACGATGTGGCATCACAGACAGATGCTAAGCAAGAAATTCAGCAAAGGATAAGGGAATGGAATGCAAAACTGAAGGCACATGGGATGAAACTGAGTACAGATAGGACAGCAAAACTGTAATGGCAGCAAATGGAAGAAATCAGAAGATGATGAGAACTCAGAAAGATGGGAAAATAGTGGAACAGGTTAACTGCTTCAAGTATCTGAGAGGGGTGTTTGAGGATTAGGGAAGTCTGAATGAGTAGGCCAAAACTAAAATGACATGGGCTGCAGCCAACTGGCATAGAGTGTCAGGGGCAGTGTATGACAGAAGTAAGGTGTACAAAACATTGTTGTGACCAGTGCTACTATATGGTACAGAAAACTGATCAGTAAAGGCAGAGCACCTAAGAAGGTGATGCAGATGAAGTGCCTAAGATGGGTGGTAGGATGCACATTGTGGAAAAATTGAAGAAATGAGGACATCAGAGCAGAAGCCAAATTAGCTCCAAATGTAGAGAAAGTTAAAGAGAACAGATTACAGTGGTTTGGGCACATGTGCAGAAAAGCAGGAGACAATCTTTTGAAGAAAAATTGGGACAGACAAGAAGAAGAAGGCAAAAGGACATGAGGACATCCAGGAAAGAGACAGATGGATTGTGTGAGAGAAGACCTGCGATGGTCAGGCATGACTGTCGAAGAAAGTAGGAGAGTGGCATTGACACAAGAGAGATGGTGACAGCTGCCACAACATCCTGACCCAATGTAGAAAAAAAATGAGAAAAATTAGGTTAATGATGATGTTGATGGAATACTGAGAGAAAGGTCATAAATCATTTCTAAAACCTTCACTAACAAGCACTCCAAGATCCATTGTTGTTAAATGAGTTTCTTATTTGAATAAAGAATGTATCTTGAGAACTGACAGATTAGGTGTTCCTATTAAAATGGGCAGTAGTGTATTTGAATATAAAAGTCCTTTTTATATGCAATGATTTCTTCCTTTACAGCTTACAAAGTAAGCCAGTCCTAATGTATATTTTAGTTACTTATTTTATTGAATGATTCATAAATAATTATGAATGGCTATCTCATCTTTCATATTTATCCATTTGCAATGTTTAATGGCAGTGAAAAACAGTTATTTCCATTTATTTTGCTTGCAAACATTAATATTAATGAGATATAAATTTATGTTAAATGTTTTAATTTTTAAACTATATTATGTATTTAATTTATTCATTTTACATTACTGCCAGTTTATTTGTTGAAAGGTATTATCTTAAACTTCATACTAAAACAAAATATACATTCTGTTAATAAAGAAAACACCAAAAGCTTTTATTTTATTTTTGTTTTTATTGTGCTTTGACAGTAAGCATAACTCGTTATGTCTCCAAAGCTATCCTGGAGGACTACATGAATTCCCTTTGCCCTGCGCACATCCAGAAATTTAATTTTTTTTGTCTTTGTGCTTTGTAAGATAATCTAATTTAAATTATAATTACAATTCAGTTCTTGAGAGACTTGTTTAAAGAAAGAAAATTTCATTATAAAATATTAACTCTTCCAGAGTGTGCAGAAAATGTTGCTATAGTCATTAGGTTGAGTTATGGATACTATTGCATGTATATGTATGTACAAGCAAAGAAGTGAAAGACAATTTATGGAAACAGTCTATAGCAGATATATAATTATTATGTTTAATGATGTACAAGTACAACATGCAGATTTATAAACAAAAATAAACAAAAGGTGCACTCATTCTGTATAATATGCTTTGCTTTAATGCAGGGAAGAAGTGGGATTAGACTATAAGCATTATAAAATATGTATTTTGAAGGTGGCTGGAAGGGAAGGAAGCAACATTATGATGAATATGTCTTTTGATACTTTTAGTTTACTAATTAGTTTTACATACAGTGTTAAGCTTTTATCCTCAAATCTTCAATTACTTAGTTTTAATGTCACTGTCATCATAAATACAACTTGTTTAAATGGAAATACATCATCAATCAAGTATAACAAGCTTATAACATGTGTTGGCACTATATTACTACATACTAATTTGGTATAACAATCCCCCAGATTTACTAATCTTCTGTGCAGGACTAGCTTAGTCCTGCACAGAAGCATCCATTTAGGAGCAGGACGGCAGTGCGCCATGCATATTAATGAGGTGCATTGCCTGAGCTCCTAATCTTTACATGGAGTGCGTAAGAGTGCAGGGGGCATGTCTGAGAGCAGAGCTCTCAGAATATACACGCCCCCCCCCCACAATGCAGAACAGCAGAAAGGCCTAGGAAATGAGCGAGACCACTCATAGGTGCCCACATATCTCTACCAACATTCCCCCTCATGTACAACAGCAAGTAAATACAAATAAAATGAACAAACCACTTTTTTTATTTTAAAATCTGATTAAAGCTAACTGTAGGTGTGCGGGGGTACCCATCACTTAGCTACGGTTAATGCAGCTTAAATGGCTGAAGAGGATAACAAGGAAGATATATGCAAATGAAGCAGCATAGCAAGAGTGTAATGGGCAGAGCACTCACCTTACGAGCAGGCATTCCCAGTTTGTGTCCCACTGCAGCACATTCCATTTTCCATGTGATATCAGTTTATGAACATTTTTTTGCTATATATCCTACTAAATAACATTTAAATGTGAACTGGAGTACTGCATTAAATGCACATGTGAGGTGTCAGTGTCATAATGTTGCAAAGTCACCAGATAAGCACATGTGTCCCATACAGTATATATACACAGGAATCATGGATACAAATGTGTAATGAATGAAAACTCCATACAGTTTCCAAATCCCCCACCTTCCAAAGAACCATTAGATATTATTGTTTAAATCAGTGCAATTGTAAGTGGAAGTAAGCACTAGTAAGCAAGTGTAACCACCAATAAGCAGTAGTAAGTGTATTTAAACACTAGTAAGTGAGTTTAAGCCCATTTGCGTGGGGGTAAGCAATGCACATACAGGTTAAGCAATATTGAAGTTAACTCTCTGTAAGCATATTTCACCGGAGGTTAGCACTGCTTACCCCTCATGCAAACCCACGCAAACCCGCATACAACTGCTCAAAAGTGCCTTAATCACTCTGTATCCAACTGCCCTTGTTCTGCCCAGCAACAAAATAAGCACCCTTGCAGGTCTTGAACCCAAGACCCTATACACTACAGCCACAGTAGTAAACCACCAAGCCATCACAATAATACAGAAGAATGAGGTATCACCAAACAAGTCCTCACTATAGTAAAATCAAACTGAACCTGTGAAAGCAATCAGTATGCAGTCATATGTTCCATAACTGACTACATAACATAAATATGTGAACTGGAATACAGCAGCAAGGTGAGAAGTGAGGTGTAATTGTAATAGAGTGTTGAAGTCCCCAATAAAACACAAGGACCCCATACAGTGTACGCACACATGAATCATGGATACCAGGCATACATATAAGATGTAATGAATAAGAACTCAAGGGCAAAAAGAAAATATAATGCAAAGTGTAATGTAAGCAATGCTAAGCATTACACTGGCCAGCTTAGGAGGTGTAAGCAATGTGTAGACCAGCTAACTCAGTCTGCCCAATGATAAACCCCTTTAAACAATGCCAATCTTAGATAAGAAGGTTTTCCAATAGCTTAGCCTTTTCAAAACTGGCTAATCATGGAAAAGTGCGAGAAATCATCCCTACTTAAACCCAACAGGCAGAAATACATCTCATAACTGCTTGTAGCTTCCCCTTGCAGGCACCATGTCAGGAAGGGGAGAAGGTGTGCACTTTCGGGTGCAGCACTGGTGCAACCAGAAATCTAAAGTCATGGCAGGACTCCTTGTCAAAGACCATGATCAGAGACTGCTGCAGGGGCAGTACCAGGGCTCCCAATATAAGGCGGAGGTCTGGGACCGTCTCACCCATGACCTCACCAGTGCCACTGCCAAACTCCAAACTGGTGAGAAGGTCAGGCATGTCGACATGAAGCAGTGTAAGGGGGACCTCTTGGAGCAGTGGATCCAAGAGGCTAGAGTGGCAGGGGATGTCCCAGCTGTGTGTAAGTATCACTCCACTATGTGTGTAATAATGTCCAGCTCATATATATCATGGATAGGTATGTCTAAATATTCCTCTTATGTCCCCCACAGCTGCAATGGAATGGGCCAAAAACCAGGAGGCCAACGTCAGTCGCCTGGTGAGGTTGCGATGTGAGGCAGGTCAGTAATACTCATGCATTTACTGTCATAGGAAATAAAAGTAAAAGTATTAGTAAATTAATTGCCTGTATAAAACCTGTATTGTTCAAGGCAAGTACTGGATACACCAGAGAATATGGCAGGAAGAGTCTCATATAGTTTGTATGAAAATAAAGCATAATAGTGTGACAATAGTGTTCTAACTGCTGAACTGCATGTGTATACTCTGGTATCATACGGTAATGTAGATTTGCAATCAAGTAATAGTACTGTTATATTAAGCACTGTTACCCACACTGTGCACCATAAATAGAATGTGTAGGAATGCCTGGATATGTCTGGCGTAATCCCCAGAGGCCATATAGTATAACTGAGAGACAGACAGAAAACAGGGAACAGGCAGACAACAAAACCCAAATAGTACATGCAACTGAGATGTGAATTGCTGTATTTTTAGCACACACAGCCATGGTTCGAATCCTGGCAGTGTGAGTAGTCTGCATACAGAATCATACCCCACAACTGTACAGATATGCCCAGAATGTCCAGTAAAGTGGCCCATATCTGGTGCCTGTCAACCTGTCTCCCTGTGAAATCAGTGGGATGATCCCAGATGTATAGGCAACACACAGGAAATACAGCTGATTGACACACATCTATGAGAACAAAGCTGGCACATTAGCAACTCCCCAAAACCTTATGAGAGTAAGAAGCCACGTATGTCCCTTTTACACCCCCCCATGTTGTCAAGCTGTGGCCAGTGTATGTACAATAACAGAGTGAGATGTATGTGCATAATAGTAATGTGCAATCTGGTACTGTGTGTGGCAACATTCAGGTAGTCCTGAAAAACATTTCTCCCACAGGTCTGTCGGATACCAACACTGTGCCAGGAAATACAAGAATGTTACCCTGTACTGGTACTGTTTACTTTGGTATTGTATGGCACTGTGACTGATGCAGTTGCTCTGAATAATGTGGTATTAGTCATCATTGTTGCCCACACTGTTCTACAAAATATAACTATCTAGGAAATCTGTATAAGAGTGTTGTAATACAAGGTCAGAATGCCAAAGTACAGGAGAATTATAAGACAGAAAGCAGATAGGAGATATACAGCAATATCTATATAGCACACACAACTCTGATGGACAGTCTTTAAGTTGTAGCAGACACAGCCATGGTCCAAATCCTGAGAGTGGAAATAGGCTGCATACAGAATCATACTCCACAACTGTACAGATAAGACCAGAATGTCCAGTATATGGGTCCATACTGCTGCCTGTCCCCCTGTCCCCCTGGGAAGTCTTTGAGATGATCCCAGATGTTTAGCCAGCAAACAGGGAATACAAGTGATAGTCAAACATCTATGAGAACAAACCTGTCACTGTAGCAACTCCTGAAACTGTAAGGAGAGTAATAAGCCAAGTATGTCCTATCTACACCCCCATGTTGTCAAGCTGTGACTAGAGTGTGTATAGTAAAAGAGTGAGATGTATGTGCATAATACTAATATGTAATCTGGAACTTTGTGTGGCAACAATCAGGTAGTGCTAACAATCATTGCCCCCACAGGAACGTCAGATACGAACACTGTGCTGAGAAATAAAATCCTTTATACCCTGTACTGGTACTGTTTACTCTGGTATTGTAGGGAATAGTGAGTGTTGCAGTTTCTCTGAATAATAAAGTATCACTGATCTCCATCGCCCAACACTGTGCTGCATAATATAACTGTGTAGGAAAGCATGTATATGTGTGTGTTAAGTCAATAAAGGTTAAAGAGGGCAACAGTCTAGATATGTCCCGGTACACATACATGTGGTCAAGACATGGCCAGAGTCTGTGCAGAAAGCGTTGGATAGCTATGTGCACAACATCAACCTGGAATATGGGAGTATGTGTAGAAACAGTTAGTTAGTGTTAACAAACATTTCCTCCACAGGTATACCAGATAAGAGGTGTATACTGCAGGTAAAATCAGTTCATGTATAACAATGATGACAGCCATATCACTGTCCAAATTAAGGCTATAGGGTAGTGTAGTAATACTTGTAAGGTACAGATAACAGCACTGACTAGGAAAGTAATGTGGACTACAGGAATATACTAGTTGTTAACTGACATCTTTCTCTCCCCCCCCCCACCATATCTCCAACAATAAACTACATACCCACCCCAACTGGTATGTAATGTCTCCAATGTTCTGATTATGCCATATTGGTTAATAATTCTTTCATTTGTTTCCATGCATGTGCTATATTGAATTATTCCAACATTGGTGGCATGGTGTCGTCAATGTACCTGCATGCTGTTGTTATTACCACTGTGGTCCCATATATGCATGTGTTCTGTTTGCTATGTAACTGTTCCATATTTGGTGTCTGGGTTAATGGGAATATCGATGCATGCTGTTATACCTAATCCTGGAATGTGTTGACTATTGCTAACCCACATATGATGATAAAATCTAAACACTATAGCACATTTGTGAAGGTCGGTCTCAGGGGACCCAACTGTCCCACTTCAGCTGGCTGTGGCACCGGACACCAGCATGTCTGGGGTCCAACCCAGGACCTCATTGTCCATTGGTCCTTCACCACCTTCGAGTGGAACCACCTCAGGGGATGGGGCTCACCCCCCTGGAGTGGGTGCGGACAGGTACCTGTCACCCGTCACCAGGTCCAGGTCATGGTGCGTAGAGAGCTCAACCAGCAGCTTGGTGATCTACACCAGCTCGAGGGCCAGGCATCACAACTACAGCATCAGTCTGGCTCTGTGACTCAGCCCCCAGCACAGCCACCATCGGAGCTGTGAAAGTACAGTGGTGACTGCCCATGGATGGGGACCTCAGTACCACTGTTTCCACTAGGGAGCTCATGGGCTTCCGATTACTCAACACCCCTCCCCATCAAGTGTTTTCCCCCCCCACATGTGCCATATACTGCCACTTTATGCATCTTGTTTGTCTTGTCTGTTAACCTACCCAACCTACCTCCCCAAATATACCTACTACCCCTCCCCAACATCCCACTCTCACCTTAAAAAAAAGGGCAATCTGTTCCCACAAAAAAATCATGTCCCATACATAGCTGTCCATTTCGCACACACTTGTCCACTGGACACATAATCAGATATAATTGGCATCACAACATATTATTGTTGCCCTCACCTCTGTCTCAGGGGTTTGAGTGCCCAAATCTACCTCCAAATTCAGTGTATATGCAGAGCTGTTGCTGTAGAAGAAATGGGCAGCTATGAACCTTCCCTACACCCTTCCTGCACATTCCTAGCTATTTTCCCTACTGTCTTTCCCTCTTTGTGCCCCTTTTTCACCACTTTCCTATCAACCCTTTTTTATTTTCTTTTAAAGAAATTAGCATGGGGGTAAGCGGGAGTAAGCACGTTTAAGTAGTAGTAAGTGGGTTTAAGCCTGTTTACACAGGGGTAAGCAATGCCTACACAGGTTAAACATTTTACAAGCTAACGGAGTATAAGAAACTGTAACCGGAAGTTAGCAGTGCTTACCTCTGCTCAATCCTACGCAAACCGGATTACAACTGCTCAAAAGTGCCTTAATCACTCTGTATCCAATGGCCCTTGTTCTGCCTAGCAACCAAATAAACAGCATCTGCTAGGCTCAAACGCAGGACTCTGTACACCATAGCCAAAATGATTTACCGCTAAGCCATGTCAGATATACATAACCCTGATGTTTTCACAAACATATCATCCAGTCTAGGCATACAACAGTACAGGGAATGTATTCCAACACGTAGATGTGTGTGTGTGTGTGTGTGTGTGTGTGTGTGTGTGTGTGTGTGTGTGTGTGTGTGTGTGTGTGTGTGTGTGTGTGTGTGTGTGTGTGTGTGTGTGTGTGTGTGTGTGTGTCTGTGTGTGTGTGCGTGTGTGTGTGTGTTTGAGTGTATATATTATCTACATAGATATAACATATCTATATATGTAGATATAGATATATATAGAAATATATACATATATATATATATATATATATATATATATATATAAATATAAACATATAGACATACAAATGCATACATCTATAGATATATATGTCTGCATCTATATGTCTAAATATATACAGCAAGTTATATATATGTAAGCAGATATATATATATATATATATATATATATATATATATATATATATATATATATAGTTATATACGGACATTCATCTGTAGATAACAATGGGAACATAATATAAACATAACATAAACATATATGTCCACATGCATCATTACTGGGGTTGAGAGGCCCCAAACAACATATGTCTTGTACGATTAGGTATCCCCCCAGAGTCAAACACGTTTGCCCTGCAATACACTACCAACTGTTGCAGCCCCGATACCCAGGACCTGACACGACATGGGCACAAGATGTTAACAGTACTCCATCCCACCTGTATGATATCAGGCTGGTATCAGTAACATATCATGCAGTACAGTCTGGCTCCCATAGGGAATATACAATGTGGAAGCAATCAACATCCCTACGATACATATACACAGACACATATATGCAGATACAGATACACACACACACATATATATTCATATTATACTTGGAGAAGACTAATATGGATTGTGTTTTATTTGTTTCTCTATGTACTTGTGCTGGAATATAACACATGTTGGCATCCTGTGTGTTTTCAGGATGTTGAGTTTTCAGGTGTTTGAGTTTTCAGGATTTTTAACTTTCAGGAGTTTGGTCTCAAGAGTTTCGTCTTCAGGATTTTGGGCTTTCAGGATTCTGTAGCGCTCCCATATACATGTATGTCCATATAGATATATGGATATGGATCTAGGACTTTTTATCTTAAAATCAAAAGTCCGAATCCATTACTTCCGAACACACTTTAGCAAAATGGCTTTTCACCAAAAAAAGCACTTTCGCTAAAGTGTGTTAAAAAAAAAAGAAAAAACAGTAAATTAACATTTATGCAAGGGGGGGCAAGCCCCCCTGCACCTCCCCATGTGGGGGGCTGTGCCCCCACACCCCCTCTACTTTATTATTCTCACTCCAAGATCACACTACAGTGGGGAAAAGGGAAAAATTCCCCTAACTGCACCGTAGTACGATCTCTGCAACAGTCACTCCCACACAACTCCTTCTACCTCCAGGCATACTGCCGCGAAAGTGCTTTTCGGTGAAAAGCACTTTCATGTAAGTATGCCCGGCCTTTTCAGATTCGGTGAAACAGCCATTCGTTCATTAGTCCTAGACCCATGTATATATAGATATACGTATATGTATATATAGATATATGTATATATAGCTATATATGTATGCACATCCTATGTATAGAGACATACCATGTTATGTTGGTATATATGTAGATATCAATAACTATATCTGCATACATATCTATTCAGATATACCTATTACTGTCAATATATATGTAGATGTCCATATGTATATGTTTACATATATATATATATATATATATATATATATATATATATATATCTGTATATGTGCAGACATATATTGCTCTGTATATGTATATATATATGGGTGTTTATATGTATATCTATGTACATATACATATCCATCTATGTACGTTGATATGTATATGTGTATGTATCTATATAGATATCTGGATAATTATATATACATATATCTTCACCATATGTCTTGAACATGGAGTGTAGCCCAACTTCAGCCCCTATAGCCCCATCTTCGTAGTGCAAGGGGATGTCAGGTATGTTTGTTTGTTTGTTTGTGTCTTTTGGCTTTTCCCGGTTAGGGGTCGCCACAGCGGAACTCCGGTCCGCTAATGATTGGCAGTAGATTTTTACATCCTGGCTTGCCGGGCCTAATGGACAACCTTCAACGAAGGAACGCCCATTCATGCATGTCGCCACACAGAAGACGCTCTAACTGAGAATCGAACGGGCAATGTCTAACTGTGAGGCGACAACACTACCGCAGCACCACCACCGCAGTATGGATGCCAGGTATGTATAGCAGGTATATTTGTAGACTATTGCTATTGTAATAAGAATTGTCTTTACAGATTTGGTGTGTGTGGGAGGTCACATCTGCTTTTAACATAGGCGCCATTAGCTACTGACAGACATCCTAAGGACATCATAGTACAGTACCACTCCTAGCACATAATGCTCCTGTGGACTACAGCAGAGATAATGACCAATATATGTGGACAGTCTGACACACTCTGGACAGTCCAGAGTTATACATATATCCCCTTAGTGCAAGACATGTGGACCGATCCTGACAATGTGGATGTTAACAACCATGTAGATGGGTATAACACATAACTACTGGCATACATTTGCCCCCATACGTCATGCATTCACACACCCCTGTCTGTCCTGCCACATAATAACTGCTGGTACAGAGGTGCCATGGCCACATACTACCCACTAGAGATTGACATACATCTGTACAGCATCCCACTGCTCTGTCTGGCAAACATGACTGTTATGCTGGCCCGGCAGCAGTACATCTGGCAAGTATCTGGACATTACATCTCACTGGGTAAATACACTAAGCTGCTAGGCATGTAACAAAGCACTGTGCAGGGTACAGGGAGACTGGCTCAACACTGGACTACATTTCCTATGGGGTAGTGCACATGTACCTGCATATATAGCAGGCTCTACAGGCATGACATAGCACAGGGTTACATACACCTGTGTGACAGTGCTTAACTACAACCAATGTGAACACAGCCACATATGGTAAGTTAGCATAATATTACAGTATATGGACTATCTGCTCGACACCAACCTCATATTTGCCACTCACACACTAACCCTACATATACTGTGCCGCTACAAAGTGTGGTCCAATGCCTGTCTGTGGTATGGGACATGTGCATGTATGGCCCTGAAAACATGTAAGCCGATAGGGTAACATACAATGGAGCAGCTTGTAACATCAAATAGAACAGGACCAAGAACAATGACATCTACCACAGTCTGTACACAGGTCAAGGTACATATTAACAATACACACTGTCGACAATCACCATAAGTACACAGACCTCAGTACTGTACACACAACCACACAATGTCCAGGTTATGTCATCAAATATAAACCCTACTATACATAACATGTGTAGCAGTTTGATATCTCACTGGCTTATCAGATATGATGTCACTAATTATGGTGTACAGCACATATGCACCCCATACTGCATGACACATATATAAAGGTTGACAGGATTGCAGCTGGAGGCACATACACAGGGACAATATTGACATGTTGCTGTGATAACCTCATACATTTACTGTTGTAACAGGGTTTGTTGCAACATATGTCCTATGAGGGATATGAAATCAGTAACTCTCATGGCTGTCACCATCTACAGACTGCAATCCTCACACTGCCTTCTGCAGTTCACAGATAGGTGCTCTGTGGGTTACACATGAAACAAAAGGCACCACACACTGCCCAGTCTGCAGATGACCCTACAGATGGGGGTTACCTCATAAACATAGCACTGACATGGCAGGTATTAAAACATGTAGGACAGCCATATCCACAAACACCCTGTTAAACCAACATTATTCCAAATGCAGTACAGCAGCACTTACAGTCTGTAGTCAGGTCAGGCACAACACCCTCCTGTGTGTGTTGGCCTGTTTCCACAGTGTATGTTGTTATAGGTAAATCCCCAATCCATCTGAGATGCTGTTTGCCAAACAACAGATCGAGTTCCTGCTCACAGTGAATGAAAGGCCCAACACCAACAAGATGTTCCTAGATATTGGAGGGTGCTTCCATGCAATTGGCTATGGGAATGTTACCACAGCTGTTCCACATGCAGTCAGCTAGAGGAGGGCTGCACTTCATGCAGAGGCCATCAGCTGATCATGAGCATCACTTAAAATACACATGCTGCTGCCTAAGCAAAGCAGGTGTAAGTCGCCACATCCACCAGAGAGGGTGGGAGAGTAAAACTTAAGCATGTTTGTGTCACACACCTACCAGTACAGGGTACCAAACCCCTGATGACTATGTAGTGCTATCACATGTCCATGCAGTTATTGGATGCGCCACATAAGTTACATGTTGAAGAGCCCTCAGAATGTATATGTGATGGTGAGCACATCTGCAACAGGGATATTGTAGCTATGCGGTAGATGTAGTACATGTGCCTGTCCACATGAACACGTGTCAGCATCAACACAGCCACAATCTCACAGGGGCACACATTGACACACTTGGCAGAGCCAGGAATACAACTCATCACTAGTGGGATTGCCACAACACAGTACTGTGCAGGTATCACATGTACCGCAGGGGTCATATGGAGGTTATATGGGCAAAGAGTATGTGGAGGTGCTTCAGTATGCTAATGGAGGTTTTAGTGTGTGTGAATAGGTTCATAGGTTCATAGGTTGATACTAGGCTATCTGCACTAGGGCATTTATAAGCCTAGCCAGAGTGTGTTTGGCTTTCGCCACCCTTTTAGATTAGTTGACTGTGCCTCTGTATAGTAGGTCACAGAAGAATAGCCCTTTTAAGGTTAGTTTACTGTACCTCTGTCTAGTACAGACACAGAAGAGATCCCAGGGGTAAACCTATGATCGCCCATCCACTCATCAAGATTTCTCTTGAAGAGGGTCATTGAGGGGCTCTGCCTAACATGGATTGGGATTTTCTTCCAGAGTGAGGGGAGCCTCTGAGCAAGGGTGCCCGCAGGCAGGTGCAAGGGGGTGCACTTGCACCCCCCCTGGAATCGGCTGACTAATGTTATAATTTAAAAAAAAAAGGGTTTTTTGGGGGTTTTTTTGACGTTCTTCTTTAAGAAGAAAAAAGTCCGTGCTGACATCAAGCATTCTTCTTTAAGAAGAATGGTCGTGGGCGTGCTGACATCATCGCGCACATATTTTCAAGTTTTGCGAGCGGGAACTTACATGGATGGACGTCGGACGGTTTTGGGGTTTGCAAGCGGAAAATGGGACCACGAGCGGGAACTGAATCGGACGGATTCGTAAGCGGGAGGAAACGAGTGGAAGATGGGACACTTTCAGAGTAAGTGTGTGTGTGTGTGTGTGTGTGTGTGTGTGTGTGTGTGTGTTGTGTGTTGTGTGTGGGTGTCACAAGCTTTAATACTTGGTCATCTGAAAAGAGCTCATATGGGCACTTTTTGTTTTCAATTACTGTTTTACAAGTGTTGCATTCTGTCAATCACCTCATGCAGTAGGATGAGGCACTGCCAGCCTGAAGGAACATGAGGTGACTGCAGACCCCATTCACAAAGCGACTACTACCCCCAAATATTTTTTTTCAGCAAAGGACAATGAGAAATACATCAGCCCCACTAAGAAATAAGAACTCTGACAAATTTAGTAGACCCTTTAAAGGGAAATTGCCAAGAACCTGAGGGCAAAAGTGACTAGCATTTAATTACAAACACTGTAAGTGTGTGTGCACGTGTGTACATACTTTCTGTTGTTACAGTATGATGTAGTGTGGTGCTGATAGTTACTTCAGATTTTTACCCACTGCAGTATTTTGGGGGATTAGCATCATATCACAGATCTAACTGATACTTTTTTATCTACATTAACTTGTATTGACACTACAGTTTTACATGACTGGATTCCTTTGCACTTAAGAGACTAAAGTCCCCCACTAAAGGAGTATTATAAAGCAGCAGTTGATGAAACAAAAGGTCAAGGTAGTATGTCTCTAAGAATGTAAAACAGCCAGGAGGTACACTCGGTTACTTAATAACTTTAGTAGTGAGTGGCTTTAATAAGAAATCTGAAGCTGTTGTGGTAATTTTTGTTAAAACTTCCATGAGTTGGCAGCTAGTGAGAAAGCATACAGAAGGTGAAGGTAGATGGATATGGCCAAAGTCAGATACCACTGAAAGACCCTTACTGCTGGGACACATATACGGATATTATCATAGTTTCCCAAATCTTCTGATAAATTATTTGGCATGTCAGAAGTGGTAGGAGAAGTGGATGCCCCTGATTTTGGCTTGGGACTATAATGTAGTTTCATATTACTTTGGTAACGTAACTACTCCTTTGTTCAGAGAAGCATGTGAAGGCCAGCATGTTTGACTTAGATTTAAAAGATATTTGGAAGATCCTACACCCTCAGGATGAAGAATTTACATTTACTTCCCGGGGGGGGGGGTGTCTTAGTTGCACCAGATTGAATTACTGGCTATATCTGGTTGTAGAGCTTAATGCCCAGAATATCATGGTGGACGTTGTGGATGTTTAGCTCAGTTATGCGAAAGTGCACTTATATATATATATATATATATATATATATATATATATATATATATGGTTCCCCTTTATAATCTCGAAATACTGAAAGATCGAATTTCAGCATCTTAACTATAAAGTCAAACAGCCCACAATTCCAAAACACACAAACATGAAAAAAAATCCTGAACATTCACAAATCATACACCACACAACACGCACACCATTCAGCCCACAACATACAAACTACACAATCCTACACTATATCTTATAGCTTCAAGTGCGTGCATCTTGAGGTTAAGACTTCTGGCATTTAGCAGCATTACCCTTAGTTTCTTGTTCCTTGTGCTGTCTATGGGGGTGGGTTTGACTTTTGAGCCTTGCCTAAAGAAGGCACTATGGGGGTGGCAAGAACCTTTGCCAATATCCGAAAGCCCAGTGGTGACAGGTGCAAGCCGTCCCTAGCGAAGCAACGTGGCTTGTCAAGCATGTCATCCCAGGCTGACAGACACTGGATCCCCTTTGAATGACACCAAAATTCTAGCAAATTGTTAAAATCGATCATTTTGTCTTTGTACTGTGGCATCATTCTGGGTGAGGGTAAGATTCTGCTCAAGGTCAGGGTCATACCAGCCTGGGCTACATGATCATAGAGTTCCTCTATGTCTCTTTTCATGTAGTCCAGGGAGGTACATCTCAGGTCATTCACACCAGCATGTACAATGACTGAGTCATATTTGTATTTGCTTTGGAGTGACCTGAGTGCTTGCGTTATGTGGCGGATTCTAGCACCCGACAGGCAGCTGACCATGACCTTCTCTTTATTCAGCCTGGTGAGCGGGACGTCAGTGTGTCTGACAATAGAGTCACCTATTACAAGAGTATCAGGTGTGTTATTCAGCCTTAAGAGCTGTGGCTGCTGGGCACACTGACTTTGTGGGCTATGTGTTGTGCATGTTTTGTTTTGAGGTAGCGTTTGCTTGGATGTCTGCTTTGGAGGTCTCTGTTGCTTAGGTAGATTTTTATTTAGAGCCTCTGAGTATGTTTTTGTGTATTTATGTGTTTGGTTCGCTGATGTGTTGGGACTATGTGATACTGGAGCAAACTCAGACAGCCCTGGTTGAACTATACCTCTCAGTTGTCCATATCTTTGCAGAATGAATAGATATTTGCTTCTTATTTTTGGTTTGTTCCTCATACAATTAAGTCACTAAATGACAGACATTTGAGTTTCAGACGTCATAACCTTCAGAAAAATGCATGCTAATGCAAGACCTGTTATTCTATCAACTGTCAAGTTTATACAAGAGCAATTTTAGTAGTGTTTGTATGTTCCCCCAATATATTTAGCCTTGTCCAGATTTCCTGCATTAAGAGGTTGAGAGGTATGTGCAAATCACTTTGTAGAATTAGGAATATCCAAACCTCTCCATTGTCCCCAATTTTGGCTCAAAATGTTGCTCTCCTTTAATAATCCTTCCTCAAAATGGCAATTTTGGAAGAAAATGTGATTGAAGTCTCCTAGAATAATGGTGTTGGCTTAATGCATAGGGACACCATATTAGTTAGGTAGGAGATATGGACTGATGGGGTACATAGAGGGGACCTATAGTTAGGTATGACACAGTAAGGAGTTTTGTTAATGCTAAGATGGATGCAGAGGAATTCCATGTCATTATCTCACATAGCAAGTCTTGAGATGAAATGTTGTTTAAGAATATGTAGACACCATCACCTTTTCATCTAAGGTGGTAGCCCTGAACTTGTGGCAGGTATTGAAATCCTGCATTAAAGGAGTGCTGTCATCTGTCTTGAACTAGGTCTCTGATGCATATATGTATATATATATATATATATATATATATATATATATATATATATATATATATATATATATATATATATTGTAAGGAGTGAACTTTTTAGCTTAGGCATATATGTTTTCCAGGGGAAGCAGTGCTTGTAAGGAGTGAACTTTTTAGCTTAGGCTCTGAAAAGGAAATTGGTTATTTTCTAATTCATGTAGGTATAAAAATTCAGTATAAAAACTGTAAGTTTCTGAATGCAAGCACACTAGTTAAGCAGCATCATGGTAGGGAGTACTTCAGTACAGAGAGATTCAACTATATACATAGCCCTTTCTGTCAAAAACACACACATACCATGGTCACACAGAGTTTACAGTTGTTGTAACACGTTTCTGAATGCAAACACACTATTAAAGCAGAATCGTGGTAGGGAGTACTTCAGTACAGAAAGATTCAACTATATACATAGCCATGAGTTCCCTTATATCTTTCTGTCAAAAACAAATGTACACCATGGTCACAGAGTTTACAGTTGTTGTAACTTTGAAAAAATCAATCTATTTATGTATTTCTTGCACTAAAGTTGAGGTGTGTGTGTGTGACAGAGAGAGATGCCCTAGTTAGCTCTAACAGGTGGAATTTATGTGCAACTGTTTTGTTTAGCAAATGGTATCATTATTGTGGTATAGAATTTTAAAGCAGTGTTAGCACAGCAGGTAGCATACATGCATCTTGATGCAAAGGGCTGTAGGTTCTATTCATACAGCATGTACATTTGTATTTTAAGGGGGTATGGTACTGCAGTTCTTAGTATGTCCTCCTTTGGATGAGACACCTAATAACTATGAACCTACTTTTCAGCCTGCCACCCATTCCCTATTGCAATATATCAGCTTACCATTTATTTTAATGTAGCACATGCAATTTATTCTTCAAGGGCAATGGGCACTGAATTTGTAAATGAAACACTGAAATATAAAGTTTTTTTCTAGTAACAACCTCTTCATTAGTTTCAGATCTCTTTAATGTGGAATTATTCAGATGACTTTTACTTCTGCAGAGATTCTGCATACTGATTGATATTGGTGGATTTTATGACAGAAGTTTGAGTGTTCCTTTATGGTTGAAATGTTCTGAATTGGGCAGGCTGTCATTATTGGTTCATATGATTTGTTTCATTGCTTAAAGGAAAGATGCTCAGAACTATAAATTTAAAACACACTCTAACAATTGGTGCTGTGTTATACAAGGGATATAATTCAATTATTATGTAGTATAATAGTCAGGAAGGTGAATCGAATAACTCTTGCATGTTTCTAAATGCATGTTCGTGAAATGTGGGTTTCGATGCTGTTTCAGTGAATGTGGGTTTCAAAGGTAGAGAAGTTTTAATGCTAAGTCTGTTTTCATTGTAAGACTATTGCTTTGTTTAGGTTTAGTAAATGTCTGTCAGTGTTTGTGCTATAAAATTTGAAATAAAAGTTGTAAATAAAATCCAGATATCTGTAGTCATTGTAGTAGTACAGAGATTTGAACAATTTCTATAAAATGGGGAGAAATAGCCAAGTAATGGGACACTGGAATGGCTGCGTGGGCGGGGGAGTGGGCGGGGCATCATCAGGGGTGGGGCAATGTGGGTGGGGCTTGGATTTGCACCCCCCCTGCAAAAAATCCTGCGGGCTCCCTTGCCTCTGAGATATGAATCTGTCCCTCCAGCATGTCCTATTTATTTCTGTGCTGAGGTTTAAGTCCCTGGAGCGTGTAGCTCTAAGGGATTTGGATTTCCTGAGGTGGAGCATGTCCATTAATTCTGGGTTGGACATGGCTTTATACGTCAGGCACAGATCGTCTCTGAGTAGGCGGTAAGCAACTGAGTAGAGCTGGAGTTTCTTTAGCCTAACTGCATAGGGCATCTGTTTGAGTCCCTCGATCCTCTTGCTGAGGTACTTTTGGGGTCTTTCCAGTTGCTGCAGGTGTCGGGTAAAGTACATCCCAAATGGGCATTGTATTCAATTATGGGCCTGATAAGTGATGAGTAGAGGGGCACAATGACCTCTCTTGATCTAGATGTGAACCCTTTCGTGATAAGATGGGCTATATAGAAAGTCTTTCTAACCACTTTGGCAATGTGATTGTCAAAGGAGAGATTGCTATCTACTTGGGTTCCCAAATTCCTAATTACTTCTTCCATACTTAATGGATTACCACCTATGTGGTAATTTGTGGGCACTTTGTTTTTCCCAAAGGGGATGACTATGCACTTTTTGGCATTTAGCTTTAGGCCATGGCTTTGGCATTAGTTATCTGTCTCTGTGAGACCCATTTGGAGGATGGTTGTGTCAGTCGGTGAGTCGATTATGGCACCCAGTTTGCAGTCATCTGCGAACTTGGTCAGCCATAGTCCTCCCGTGAATGTAGTCATGCGCATCATACAACACACACACAGAAACAGGTGCCAGTACTGACATGCATGGGTGCATTGCTTCACAGGTGTGTAGTGGTTGATGGTGCCAGATGGATATACAAGGCTAGGTGATGGGTATACCTTGGCATCAGGCCACATGACAATGGTCTGAATTGTGGCTCAGGGGTATAGTCTCAGGATTTGCCCACATAGGTGGGTATTGTATTCCCCATCCAGTTGCCTGGGTGACTATTTTATGTGGCCAGTGCTGTGCATTGCTTGCCATGTATGTGTTTCTTAGTCCATGACATGGATGGTGTCTGGAATGTGCACACCTCCCACATGCATGTACAGTGACATGTGGAACTGTACCTGGGGTGTCTGGCCCAAGTTGTGCACACAGATTGTTATCATCAGATGTGTCAGTCCTGGCCTCATGTGGCGGGTTCATAGGTTCATAGGTTCATAGCTTCATACTAGGCTATCTGCCCTAGGGCATTTATAAGCCTAGCCAGAATGTGTTTGGCTTTCGCCACCCATTTTAAATTTATTTTGCTATGCCCTTTTTCGAGGTTAGTATACTGTGCCTCTGTCTAACAGTGACACAGAAGTGATACCCGGGGTAAACCTACGATCTCCCATCCACTCATCAAGATTCCTCTTGAAGAGAGTCAATGAGGGACTCTGCCTAACCTGGACTGGGATTTTATTCCAGAGTGAAGGGAGCCTCTGGGTTATGAATCTGTCCCTCCAGCATGTCCTATTTATTTCAGTGCTGAGATTCAAGTCTCTCGAGTGCGTAGCTCGATGGGATTTGGATTTTCTGAGGTGCAGCATGTCCATTAATTCTGGGTTGGACATGGCTTTATACGTCAGGCACAGATCGCCTCCGAACAGGCGGTATGCCACTGAGTAGAGCTGGAGTTTCTTTAAACAGGCAGCATATGTCATCTGTTTGAGCCCTTTGATCCTCCTGGTGAGGTACTTTTGGGGTCTTTCCAGCTGCTGCAGGTGTCTGGTAAGGTACATCCCAAAAGGGGCATTGTACTCAATTATGGGGCTGATGAGGGATGAGTAAAGAGGCACGATGACCTCCCCTGATCTAGATGTGAATCCCTTCATGATTAGGTGGGCTATATAAAATGTTTTTCTAACCACTTTGGCCACGTGGTTGTCAAATGAGAGATTGCTATCAACTTGGGTCCCCAGGTCCCTAATTGCTTCTTCTGTACTTAATGGATTACCACCTATGTGGTAATTTGTGGGCACTTTGTTTTTGCCAAAGGGGATGACTATACACTTTTTGGCATTTAGCTTGAGGCCATGGCTCTGGCACCAGTTGTTTGTTTCTATGAGGCCCTTTTGGAGGATGCTTGTGTCGGCTGGAGAGTTGATTATGGTGCCCAGTTTGCAGTCATCTGCGAACTTGGTCAGCCACAGTCCTTCCGTGTTGGCCTGTACCTCCGAGAAATATATATCGAACAAGAGAGGTCCCAGGACTGAGCTTTGTGGGACACCACTTGTAACTGGTTTGGAGTCTGACATGGCTCCAGCAATTCTAACCATGTGGGTTCTGTCCTTGAGCCAGTTTGCAATCCATCTAGTGACATAGGGGTTTATATTTAAGCTGGTGAGCTTATCTATAATGCCCGAGTGGGGTATTGTATCGAAGGCTTTTGCGAGGTCCAGGTAGGCTGTGTGGACCACCTTCCCCTCGTCAATGGCCTTGGTGACTGTTTCAAAGAAATCAACCAGGTTTAAGAGGCAGGATCTGCCCTTAACAAAGCTGAACTGGGTAGTATCCAGTGTCTGTAGGTCCCCAATATCCTTATTTATGAGGTCCATGATGATCCTTTCCATAGCTTTGCAGACCAAGCTAGTCAGGCTTATGGGGCGATAGTTTCCAGGATCCGTTGAGGCACCACCTTTATGGAGAGGGACCACTGTTGCTGTATGCCACTCTTTGGGCACATATCCTGTAGTAAGGCTGAGATTGAACAGTAGTTTTTTGTTTGGGTTTAGCTCTTCTTGGAGTTCATGTAGGACGCAGCCCGGGACACTGTCTGGTCCCATTGATGCTGTGTTTTTTGCTTTGGAGAGGGCGGCTCTTACCTGAGCATCTGAGATGTCAGGGGGGCAGCACTCTGCCGGGATAGATATTTGCCCTTTTGGTGGGGGGGGGGAGAAGTTTGCGCTGAACCTGTCAGCTAGGATGTTGGCAATGTCTGTGGGTTCAGTGTATTTTTTGTCATTTTGGACTAATTCTGAGCATATCTGGGAATTACCACAACTAAAGAAAGCCTTGTGATTATCCTTAGTGTCCTGTGCAATTTTTCTCTCGAAGCTGGCCTTAGACAATTTTATGAGTGCCCGTAGTTTTTTGCTAATACTGATCAGTGATGCCTTCCCTTTTTGGGATTTTGCTCTATCAATTAGTAGCTTCCTCCTTCTATTGCATAGTTTGTTTATGGCTGGGGTCCACCAGACAGGATGTCTGCCTTTGGAGGATTGGGTCTTGGTTTTATTTGGGATCGCATGATCCATGCATTCCTGAAGGTGTTCATAGAATGTGTTTATAAAGGATTCTGCTGTCTGGGCCATATTTTCCACAGGCCCGGGGGCTTTGAAGGATTCCACTTCGGTTTTGAGGAGTGTGAAATTTGCTTTAGAGAAATTTTTCACTGTGGTTTTCTGGGCAGGGGGTGGGGACGGGATGTGAATATCCAGTGAGATTAGTTTATGGTCTGATCTTACCAGTGAGGGATACACTTCTGGTCTGGAGCATAGAGTCCCCATGTTGGTGATGATCAGGTCCAGTATGTTTTCCCCTCTTGTGGGAGTGGTAACAAGTTGTTCCATAGCATTGGAGTTTATAAATTCTAGGAACCTTTGGGCTAGGGTGTTGGAGCTAGAGTAATGCTCCCAGTCTATGTTTGGGTAGTTGAAGTTGCCCAATATAATGGTGTTTGGAGAGACCTTCATATTTTCCAGTGTTCTCAGGAAGGCCGAGTGGGGTTCCTGGGTTTGGGAGGGTGGTCTGTACCAGGATATAAACTGGAAGGCAGTTTTACCCACTGTTAGTTGCACATGGATAGTCTCTGATGCTTCGTGCTTTGCCACCAACCTGGAGGTGTGGGTATCTTTGATGAATATCGATACTCCCCCTCCTTTTGTGGTTCGGTCCAAGTTTTGGGGCCAAAAAGCATGGTATGAGGTATAACCTGGTAGTGCTGGGATGCTCTCGGGAGCTCTGAACCAGGTTTCTGTTACTGCACAGATATCGATGTTCTCCATGCTAAGGAGAGTTTCGAGTGCATGCATCTTGAGGTTTAGACTTCTGGCGTTGAGTAGCATTACTCTTAGTTTCTTATCCCTTGTGATACCTATGGAGGTGGGTTTGTCTTTTGAGCCTTGCCTAAAAAAGGCACTATGGGGGTAGCAAGAGCCTTTGCCAATATTCGAAAGCCCAGGGGTGACAGGTGCAAGCCGTCCCTAGCGAAGCATCGTGGCTTGTCGAGCATATCATCCCAATTTGACAGGCATTGGATCCCCTTTGAATGACACCAGTACTTAAGCCAATTGTTGAAATTGATCATCTTGTCTTCATATTGTGGCATCATTCTTGGTGAGGGTAAGATGCTACTCAAGGTCAGGGTCATACCGGCCTGGGCTACATGCTCAGAGTGCTCCTTTATGTCTCTTTTCATGTAGTCCAGGGAGGTACATCTCAGGTCATTCACACCAGCATGGACAATGACTGAGTCATATTTGTACTTGCCTTGGAGTGACCTGAGTGCTTGTGTTATGTGGCGGATCCTAGCACCCAACAGGCTGCTCACCGTGACCCTCTCCTTGTTCAGCCTGGTGAGTGGGACGTCAGTGTGCCTGACAATAGAGTCACCTATTACAAGTGTATCAGGTGTGTTGTTTAGTCTTAAGGGCTGTGACTGTTCGGCACACTGGCTTTGTGAGATATGTGTTACACGTGTTTTGTTTTGGGGTAGCGGTTGCTTGGGTGTCTGCTTTGGAGGTCTCTGCTGCTTAGCCAGATCTTTATTTAGAGCCTCTGAGTACGTTTTTGTGTGATTATGTGTTTGATTTGCTGTCGTGGTAGGTCTATGTGAGACTGGAATTGTAGTGAGTGTGGTTTCCTTCTCCTCCTGACTGGTTATGCCAGTACTGAGTTGAGAGAGCTTAGCCTCCAGTTTGGCTATATGGTTGCATCTCTCACGTGTTGGAATTTGTTGGGAGGAGGAGAGGGTTGTCTGTGTACATGAGGCAGTTGTAACATTGCCTCAAGATTCCCAGATTCACCAGCTGGACCGGAGAGGAGACTGACAACTGACCTTTGGACATACTAGAATAATACTGGTAATTCCTTAATAATTGAAAACAAGGGCCAGTGGGGAGTGAGGGTGTAGTGCTTTTAATTTTTAGTGCTGACTTATATAATTGCCTTAGTGAGCAAGTGCCAGGTAACTTAAGTGCAATGTGTTACAGGTAACTTAAATGCAAAAATGACAAACAGTAACTTTCTTTCAAGTGAAACAAGGAAATAAGTACAGTAAGCAATGCAGATATCACTAGTGATCCACAGAAGCACCGAGAAGCTGTGTATTAGGTGGAATTAGCGTTCCAGGGAAATAAGCAAACAAACAACAAGCATATAAACAAAGCTAGATTCATAGGTTCATAGATTAGTACTAAGCTAACTGCCCTTGCGAGCCATTTTAAGCTTAGCCAATTATCCCTTGTGAGACTCAAACCCTGCACCTTGTGTTTGTAAGGCAAACACCTTAACCATTAGGCCACCCTCACAACCCCTGGTTAAAGGCTGGCCTGGATCTAGTCTATGCTACAGCAAACAAGGTGTACCAATTTCAGTGAGATACAGTTCAAATATTCAGGCACTATAAACCTTTAACCAGAAATTCCCAGCTCAAAAGGGCAGAGTCCAGCCTCTTCTCCCACAAGAGTGCAGACCACGAACCTTCTTAATGTAAAATAACTGGCCTGAAGACCAAGTGCTTAAACCAGAACTAATACACTTTAAGAATAACAGACACTGGGCTCTCAATCAGCAGTTCCCAACTTATAAAGATGAAAGCTACCTGTCCTGCCACCACAGTGCATGCCACAAACCTTCCTAATGTAAAACAACTGATCCGAAGCCCAAGTGCTTAATCCAAAAGACTTAGAATGATAGCTACACTTTAATCAAGTTACTACCAAGCAGTAATAAATACAATTGAATACTTTAGAGAATGCCTGGATTAGTGCTCAAGTTACACAAACAAAGCTAGATCCAGCAGGCCCGAATCCAGTCTATGCCACAGCAAACAAGGTGCACCAACTTCGGTAAGAAGCAGTTCAGATATGCATGCACTATAAGCCTTTAACCAGAAATTCCCAGCTCAGAAGGGCAGAGTCTAGCCTCTCCTCCCACAAGAGGGCAGACCACGAACCCTCTTAATCTAAAATAACTGGCCTGAAAGCCCAAGTGCTTAAACCAGAATTAATACACTTTTAGAATATCAGACACTGAGCCCTCAATCAGTAGTTCCCAACCTAGAAGGATGTAAGCTACCTGTTCTGCCACTACAGTGCAGACCACAAACCCTCTCAGTGCAAAACAACTGGTTCGAAGCCCAAGTGCTTAAACCAAAATGCTTAGAATGAGTTGCACCAAGCAGTAATAAATACAATTGAGTACTTTCAAGATGATGCAAAAGTAAAATAAAGTAGGTAGAAACACAAGTACAGTAAAAGCAGATGATTTTTTTTTTCTGAACAAGTGCTGAGATCAAAGAAACAGATTTGAGTGCTGAAACTAGAAAACTGGCTAGTTATAAGAAGAAAAAAAATAAGCTAGAAGGCTTCCCTCCAAACAGAAGGGCTTGGGGGCTCAGAAGCCTACAAATAGTCTATACCGCTTAACAGGAAAGGCAGGAAACAAGCTTATTTTTTTTTTTCGGTTTCCCAGATGCTCTCTTTGTACACAGTAGGAGTGCCTGAAATCAGAATATGATCTCACTGCACTCAGTTGAGTGAGCAAATGAGATGGGCCCAGAAGCAGTATCCAAACACAAATTTACAAGCGGGGCGGGCAGTTTCAAGGCCACTAAGATTAACACCAAAAGAAAAACAGGGAGGGTGGGTGGGACTAACTGAAGAGCAGAGTCAAAACTTCCAGTTCAGTTAATATTCCTGCAACAAGGTTAAAATCAATTTAAATACTGTATTTAAAAAAAAAAAGTGCAGATTAAGGTACTTAAATTCTCTTATGCTTCCAGTTGAATACAGCAAGTTCTTAGCCAGCCAAAGCTGAGGATTTTAAGCAGAAAATATTTCACACTGTACCACTTAAATAGGCAAGGACAGGAAATCAAAGAATGGGGCCACCCCCACACCTGTAATTACTAGCAAATAACAAAATTCAGCAAACACTGACTAACTTCCAGTTCAGTTAATATTCCTGCAACACAGTTAAAATCAATTTAAATACTGTATTGTTTTGAAAAAAAAGTGCAGATAAAGGTACTTAAACTCTCTTATACGTCCAGTTGAATACAGCAAGTTCTTAGTCGGCCAAAGCTGAGATTTTTAAGCAGAAAATATTTCACACTGTACCACTTAAATAGGCAAGGACAGAAAATCAAAGAATGTGGCTACCCCCACACCTGTAATTACTCGCAAATAACAAAATTCAGCAAACACTGACTAACTTCCAGTTCAGTTAATATTCCTGCAACATAGTTAAAATCAATTTAAATACTGTAAGGTTTTGAAAAAAAAGTGCAGATAAAGGTACTTAAATTCTCTTATACGTCCAGTTGAATACAGCAAGTTCTTAGCCGACCAAAGCTGAGGTTTTTAAGCAGAAAATATTTCACACTGTACCACTTAAATAGGCAAGGACAGGAAATCAAAGAATGTGGCTACCCCCACACCCGTAATTACTAGCAAATAACAAAATTCAGCAAACACTGACTAACTTCCAGTTCAGTTAATATTACTGCAACACAGTTAAAATCAATTTAAATACTGTATTTTTTGAAAAAAAAAGTGCAGATAAAGGTACTTAAATTCTCTTATACGTCCAGTTGAATACAGCAAGTTCTTAGTCGGCCAAAGCTGAGGTTTTTAAGCAGAAAATATTTCACACTGTACCACTTAAATAGGCAAGGACAGGAAATCAAAGAATGTGGCTACCCCACACCTGTAATTACTAGCAAATAACAAAATTCAGCAAATACTGACTAACTTCCAGTTCAGTTAATATTCCTGCAACACAGTTAAAATCAATTTAAATACTGTATTTTTTGAAAAAAAGTGCAGATAAAGGTACTTAAATTCTCTTATATGTCCGGTTGAATACAGCAAGTTCTTAGCCGGCCAAAGCTGAGGTTTTTAAGCAGAAAATATTTTACACTGTACCACTTAAATAGGCAAGGACAGGAAATCAAAGAATGTGGCTACCCCCACACCTGTAATTACTAGCAAATAACAAAATTCAGCAAACACTGACTAACTTCCAGTTCAGTTAATATTCCTGCAACACAGGTAAAATCAATTTAAATACTGTATTGTTTTGAAAAAAAGTGCAGATAAAGGTACTTAAACTCTTTTATACGTCCAGTTGAATACAGCTAGTTCTTAGCCGGCCAAAGCTGAGGTTTATAAGCAGAAAATATTTCACACTGTACCACTTAAATAGGCAAGGACAGAAAGTCAAAGAATGTGGCTACCCCCACACCTGTAATTACTAGCAAATAACAAAATTCAGCAAACACTGACTAACTTCCAGTTCAGTTAATATTCCTGCAACACAGTTAAAATCAATTTAAATACTGTATTTTTTTGAAAAAAAAGTGCAGATAAAGGTTCTTAAATTCTCTTATACGTCCAGTTGAATACAGCAAGTTCTTAGCCGGCCAAAGCTGAGGTTTTTAAGCAGAAAATATTTCACACTGTACCACTAAAATAGGCAAGGACAGGAAATCAAAGAATGTGGCTACCCCAACACATGTAATTACTAGCAAATAACAAAATTCACCAAACACTGACTAACTTCCAGTTCAGTTATTATTAATGCAACACAGTTAAAATCAATTTAAAGACTGTATTTTTTTGAAAAAAAAAAGTGCAGATAAAGGTACTTAAATTCTCTTATACGTCCAGTTGAATACAGCAAATTCTTAGCCGGCCAACGCTGAGGTTTTTAAGCAGAAAATATTTCACACTGTAACACTTAAATAGGCAAGGACAGGAAATCAAAGAATGTGGCTACCCCCACACCTGTAATTACTAGCAAATAACAAAATTCAGCAAACACTGACTAACTTCCAGTTCAATTAATATTCCTGCAACACAGTTAAAATCAATTTAAATACTGTATTTTCTTGAAAAACAAAGTGCAGATAAAGGTACTTAAATTCTCTTATACGTCCAGTTGAATACAGCAAGTTCTTAGCCAGCCAAAGCTGAGGTTTTAAGCAGAAAATATTTCACACTGTACCACTTAAATAGGCAAGGACAGGAAATCAAAGAATGTGGCTACCCCACACCTGTAATTACTAGCAAATAACAAAATTCAGCAAACACTGACTAACTTCCAGTTTAGTTAATATTCCTGCAACACAGTTAAAATCAATTTAAATACTGTATTTTTTGAAAAAAAAAGTGCAGATAAAGGTACTTAAATTCTCTTATACGTCCAGTTGAATACAGCAAGTTCTTAGCCGGCCAAAGCTGAGGTTTTTAAGCAGAAAATATTTCACACTGTACCACTTAAATAGGCAAGGACAGGACATCAAAGAATGTGGCTACCCCACACCTGTAATTACTAGCAAATAACAAAATTCAGCAAACACTGACTAACTTCCAGTTCAGTTAATATTCCTGCAACACAGTTAAAATCAATTTAAATACTGTATTTTTTGAAAACAAAAGTGCAGATAAAGGTACGTAAATTCTCTTATACGTCCATTTAAATACAGCAAGTTCTTAGCCGGCCAAAGCTGAGGTTTTTAAGCCTCACTGTTAATGGACTGTTAATGGACAGAAGGTTGATCTTGCACCTATATGGATAGCATGATACTGGTATTCCCTGGTTTCAGTGGCATCTGTCCATACAGGGCTTGTGTTTCAGTTATGGTATGTTCTTTGTGGGCACATTTGCTGGCACCACAGGTGTTGCAGGTGTCCAGTGGGGAACAGAGGGGAGGTGCACTTTCAGCATGTACATGCCTATTGGACTGTTGGACAGGGTAACATCCCCTCTGTAGCCCACTGCAATCACACCATGGTTACTATCAGTGGGCAATATGCAGAGTACTATCAACATAGCGGGTGTTGCCTAGGCAAGTGTGTGTGTGTATGAGACATGGGTTGAGAGTGTACCCTGGGTAATACAAGGGTTGCTAAAGTAGTTCAGCTGACATTGATGTCACATATAGGGGTATGGATTTGCATCCCAGTCTCTCGCCTATCTCACATCTGTTATCCCTGTACGGTGGACACTGTGATATATACTAGGGTCACCATATAAGAAGTTTGAAAAACCCACTCCACTTTACAAATGACACATACACACATGCGCCCATACATCATGTCTGGGATTAGAACTCCTACCTAACTAGTATATTAAACTACGGCACTACAAAGTTATAGGACGCACCAGAGAGATTACTGGCATACCCCTTCCCCAAAGGTGTATTTCACAGTGAATGACATCAGCAGGATTGCCAGAGTAGGGCAACTGAATTGTATTGAGTGTGAGTAGCCTAAAATGCATTGCTCCCAACACAAACATAGAAACACACACAAAACATCCACAACTGCCATGTGTGGAAACAGAACTCCTACCAGAGGTCTACATCACACTACAGCATGATGCTTTTATAGGACACACCATGGGGATTGCTGGAGTCCCCCTTCCCCAAAGGTGTATTTCACAATGAATGACATCAGCAGGATTGGCAAAGTAGTAGCCTGAAATGCATTGCTCCCTACACAGACATAGAAATACATACAAAACATCCACAATTGCTATGTGTGGGAATAGAACCCCTACCAGAGGTCTATATCACACTACAGCATGATGCTGTTATAGGACATACCACAGGGATTGCTGGAGTGCCCCTTCCCCAAAGGTGTATTTCATGATGAATCACATCAGCAGGATTGGCAAAGTAGGGCAATTGAATTGTACTGAGTGTGAGTAGCCTAAAATGCATTGCTCCCTACACAGACATAGAAACACACACAAAACATCCACAACTGCCATGTGTGGAAATAGAACTCCTACCAGAAGTCAATATCACACTACAGCATGATGCTGTTATAGGACAAACCACAGGGATTGCTGGAGTGCTCCTTCCCCAAAGGTGTATTTCACAGTGAATGACATCAGCAGGATTTCTAAAGTAGGGCATTTGAATTGTACTGAGTGTGACTAGCCTAAAATGCATTGCTCTCTACCCAGACGGAGACACACACACACACGTGCGTGCACAAACACACACACACACACACACACACACACACACACACACACACACACACACACACACACACACACACACACACACACACACACACACACACACACACACACACACACACACACACACACACACACACACTTGCCATGTCTGGGATTAGAACTTCTACCTAACTAGTTAATCACACTACAGCAGTATGCAGTTATAGGACGTGCCACAGAGATTACAGGGCTACATCTTTCTCAAAGGTGTATTTCAAGGTGGATGACATCAGCAGCCTTGCCAAAGTAGGGCATTTGAATTTTAGGGAGTATGACTAGCCTGAAAAGAATTGTTCTCTACACAGACAAGAGACAAACACACACACCCACTTGCCCTGTCTGGGATTTGAACTCCTAGCTAGTTATTTTATCATACTACAGCAGTACACAGTTATAGGACATGCTATGGAGATTACTGGGCTACAGCTTTCTGAAAGGTGTATTTCACAGTGGATGACATCAGCAGCCTTGCCAAAGTAGGGCATTTGAATTCTAGTGAGTGTGACTAGCCTTAAATGCATTACTCTCTACACAGATACATAAGCACACACACAGTTCCCATGTCTGAGAGTAGAACTCCTACCTAACTAGTTTATCACACTAAAGCTTTATGCAGTTACGGGATATGCCACAGAGATTACTGGGCTACAACCTTCCCAAAGGTGTATTTCAAAGTGGATGACCTCAGCAGCCTTGTCATAGTAGGGCTATGGGGAGGGCAGTGTGTGTGCACGGACCATAACCCATTCATTTAGCGGTTGACACACCACATGCGGGCACATGCAGGGTTATATTCCACAGGTACGTGTATACAGCTGCGAGATGAGTACTTCCCTGTACAGTCATATTGCACAGCTAGGACTTGCACCACATAGTCTGTAATGCTGACAGATACCGGTGGCTACTATATACAGTGAGTGACATCTGAACCTCATGTAGTTGTAGCCATTTGGCTGTATGCAGGGTGGGACAGGCCTCATAATGGATGGCTCCTTGTCACAATCACTCTCTTCCACACATCTATGTATGTCCACTTATGGCTTATTATAGTGTGTTGTCCTTGGATATATGTCTGTATTCCTATCCACTGTATGTGCAAAGCATGAGTGGTGCTTACCGAGGAGTGTCTGCACTAACATCTGCAACTGCCAGATATGTCTGGTCCACTGTTGTTTTCAGACATGGGCTCCATTTGTTTAAGTGTGTGAACATGCCCAGCATGACCTTTCAGTATGCTGTTGTCTGACATTGCCTTCATTTCTCTAAGTGTATGAGCATGCCCAGTATGGCCTTCTGTATTGCATGTGTGGATTGATTCCAGGTAGTTTGTACCCAGTGCAGACCTTTGCGTTATACACCTACAGGTAGCAAACTGTTTCTGCAGGGTATCCGTCAATCATTTGGCAATATGGGGAAAAAGTGATTGTGTCTGTGCTGCTTCAGCTATATGGTACTGCTGTTAGCAGAGATATTCAGACATGTGTACTGTTATACACTGTGATATTTTCTGTGCTCATGTACTGTCAGGAGGACATTCCTGCTCACAGTGATGTCTTGGGGGACAAGGGTGACTGCATCTTTTTGCGGTATTGTAGGCAGATGTCTACATATTCATGGTAGGTTATGGCATCCTGGTGGGGGAGCTGCAGACACTTGCAGCTGGGTCTGTGTATCCAGTTCAGCACCTTGGTACAGTCCTGGCAGAGGATCCCATAATTGCACATCAGTCAACATGTCAGTATGGCCTTATATTGCTATGGCAATACCTCACAGCTGTACAGATTCACACAGGTTACCCAAAGGCAGGGGCCATGAGTCCAGGCATTACCCCTATTGTGGTGTAGGGGCAGGTATGTAGCCACCCATTTATGTGTTTACAACCAGGAATAGTGTGTTCACACAGCTTTGTGTTGGACCTTGCACATTCCATGCTGCCCACGCTCCCAACCCCCTCTGTTATTCTATTCTCTTCCTTACATTATGCATACATTATCTGATACTTTCCCTATGCTTAACACACCATCACAGATGTGTGTTGGTGTTGGTCCACAGTTCATCCAGTGGGACATGGTGGACATGTTACTGTGGTTTATCCACATGGCCTTGCATATGGCTTATGTGGAGTGTGTTGTGTTGTTATTTGGGTGTCCATGACATAACATGAATTGGTAGTTTGTGTGAGACACATGCCCTTGGCGGAGGCCTGTGGGCCATTATCTGTTAATGTGGGCCAGATGTGGCAGGCCACTGCATTCTGTTAGTCCTACAGTCTCAGACTGACATACAGTATATTCCCCTGGGGTGACAGGGTAGGTGTGCTAGGTGTTCATGCCAATATCTTCTATCATTCCTGATCAGGTGGTGTGGATGCTGGCAGGTACTACCTACAGTTAGTGACACACCTGCATGAGACACCTGCAATGCATACTGCATTCTATCGCTATTGCCATATACAGGTGGGGTCAGATTGTACCCATTCTTCACAGGAGGGGTACAACCAGAGAGGTACCTGTGGGTGGTGTTTGCGTGAGCTGGGTGCATGGGTGCTATGGATACTACTGGCATCTGACACAGAGATATGCATTGGGCATTTCAGTTATGCTTGCATGTACATCAGCTGGTTCCCAATACATCAGTCCTACCTCCTTTGTGATCTGCGAGTGTTTTGGCAGACAACACCGGTATCTCCTACTACAGGACCAGATAATGTGATGCATACCTGTATGTACTATTCATAGGGTGTGTCCATTTCACAGTGACACAATATATACTGTATGTGTGGGGTACTTTCCCCTGTGTACTGCTTGTATATCTAGCCTAACAGTCATGCCATGTCAGTCTTTCAGATGATGACACATATTACCACCATACATTTACAATGGCTTACTGCTAGCTTGTGTTATACTGGTGGGTATTGTGTTTGGCACTGCTGTTGTGAAGTCTTGTCCCTGTCATCAGCAGTAGTGAGCAATGGCCACCAGGTCTAACCTAAGCATGCATACATACCGACCACTCTCACACAATATAACACACACACCGGCCTAGCATACACATACCTGCATATTGTGCAGATGCTACAACCTATCCTGCTACCTTGACCACCTCTGTGCATCTGTGCCCCACTGGTATTATACTTACACATAGATGTTACTACATTTCTACATAGGGTTGTGGGGGGGCACACCTGACTGTTACGACATGTGTACATTGGATTGGGTGGGGGCACACCAGACCATTACTACATTTATAAATAGCTTGGGGGGCACACTGAAATGTTACTACATTTCTAAGTAGGGTTGGGGGAGCACACCTGACTGTTTCTACATTCCTACACAGGACTGCGGGAGCGGACACATCTAACTGTTACTACATTTCGACGCTGGGTTGGGGAAGGGGTACACCTGGCTGTTCCTACATTTCTACACAGGATTGGGGGGGCATACCTGCCTATTTCTACATTTCTTCACAGGATTGGGGAGCACACCTGACCATTACTACACTTCTACGCTGGTTAGGGGGAAGGGGCACACCTGACTGTTTCTACATGTCTACATAGGAGTGGGGGGATACACCTGACTGTTACTACATTTTTACGCAGGATTGGTGGGGCACACCTGACTGTTACTACATTTCTATGCTGGACTGGGGGAGGGGGCACACATGACTGTTTCTACATGTCTACATAGGAGTAGGGGGGCACACCTGACTGTTACTACATTTCTACATAGGATTGCAGGGGGACACACCTGACTGATTCTACATTTCTACACAGGATTGGGGGACACACCTGACTGTTACTACATTTCTACACAGGATAGGGGTGGACACACCTGGCTGTTTCTACATTTCTACACATGACTGGGGGGGGGCATACCTGACTGTTTATACATGTCTACATAGGATGGGGGGGGCACATCTGGCACTTGTACACATTTGCTATGACTGTACTGGTATGTCAGGTACTCCATTTCATTCTGTATTTTAACCTCTCATACTGACTAGTGGCATATCAGTGTACTAAAGGTCTTAGCTTTGGTTGACCTACATATTAGTGTCAGACTTCCTACCCTTCTGAACTAACATCCCACTGCATGACCTACTGTAGTCTGTCTGTGTAGGCCTGTGGGGGTGGCTACCCATAGGCATCATTCAGAGGCCATAGCATAGCCTCTGTTTATGTTTGTCTACACATGTCCAACTGGCTGAGACTATTGGGTATGTGAACCTCCCTGACTGGCATGTGTGAGTCATATGGACACACATGTGGCCCAGCATATTTCCTGCAGTGGGTTTTGTCACCCTGTGTAGTACTGGCTACTATGGTGACTCCAGTATCCATTACAGATGTCATGGCGCCACTATGGGTGTCTACTATCTGCTGGCCCAATTCCCTTGCATGCTCACATCCATACCATAGATACAGGTAACAACACATTCTACTCCATTTGACAATTGGTGGGTTGATTGACTTACCTTGTGGGTGTTCCAGTATTGAGGATGGTGCTGCAGGGCTGCCTATGTTGGATGCGCATAGTACACTCCCTATACATGGTTGAGTACAGGTAGTGTCATGTTTGGTATCCCTTTTACTATATGTGAGAGTCAGAGAGAGGTGTTATTCCCTGGTTTCCTCCTGTGTCAGTGTATGTGCTATGCGTTGCCTCTTTGCCAAGGCTAGGGCTTTCTGGGCATGCCTCTTCTACATACTGGGGCAGGCTCAGGTTGTTCCTCCTCCAAGTCACTCTGTACCTGTGCAGGCCATGGCATTGGTGGGGAGGCTGTGTGGGCCTGCCCCATGCTGTTCCTGCTGCAGCTGTTTCTGCAGAATCAGATTATGTAGCGTGGCACATACGAAGACAATTTGGGTAGATGTAGCTAGTGAGTACTGCAGGGCTCCACCAGATGTGTCCAGGCACCAGATGACTTGAGCATCCCAAACACACACTCTGTTATAATTCTGGTCTGTGCATGTGCCTCATTATAGAGTTCTTGTTGAGGTGTCTGTGCATTTCTGATGGGTGTCATCAGCCATGGCTCCAGTGCGTATCCAGCATCCCCCATTAGGTGACCATAAGGGATGTCCCCATTGGCAAATCTGTGGTACAGCTGCAACAGATGCCAGATGTGGGAATTGTAATACCTTCCAGGGCAGCTAGCTCACACATTCATTATTATGCCCTGGGCATCACACAAGACCTGGCAGTTGATGGAGGGGAAGCCCTTGCGGTTGATGTAGACCCTACCCCGCTCACCGGGTGGTGATTTTATGCATATGTGCATGCAGTCTATAGCACCCACTATCTCAGGGTATTCTGCTATTTGGTGGAACAGTTGCATATTGCTGGCCAATGCCTCACGGGTGTTGGGGAAATATACGTGCTCACCGGCATGTACTGACATGGCATCCAGGAACTGGTGGGGTACCCCGGATGCTGATGCCTGTGAGATCCCCATCATATCCGCAGTTGGTCTTTGGAAGGTACCTCTAGCTAGTATTCTTAGGCCTACACATACCTTGGTATCCACTGGGATAGGTTCCCCTCTGTTAGTTCTGTGTGTGAGGTGTGGCCAGCACAGCTGAACAATTTGCTGTAGGAGGTCCCTGTCCACCCTATAGAGCTCCACTATCTCCAGCTCATGTAGCCCCTGGTAAGTTACCCTGGGTCTGTACACTCTTCTCCGTCTCCTCACTGTGGGTTGGTCAACAGCATTCACATCCTCACCACCCTCAGCTTCTTCCACAAGTTTTATGATAGCTATTGCAGCCCCTATCATTTTGTTGTTTTGTTTGTTAAAAGATCCCCACTTGCATACACCAGTGGTGTAGAGTATGGGAAAAAACAGAGGGAAAGGTGTTTGCATGGTTTATAGTAGTGTTCTGGGCTGGGTTGGTCTGCTGCCTGTGCAATTAGCTGATTCTGAAACATTTCACCTTCCAGCTATGCTAGTTCTCCTAGATTAGCTTCCTACTGCTGTTTTCCCATCCCATTGCCTTCCTGTTTAAGCCCGGGAGTGTGCCACACAAACAGAGTGCTCAATTGTGCACAGAGCTGCTATTTCCTGGTTTAACTTTTTTTCTTTCACTTGCTTAGGCAATGTAAAGAGTGCTAGGCAGCCTCAGACACACCCCCTTGCTTAGCTCTGCTAAGCTAGGAGCAAACCCGAGCCACAGAGCTCCAATCCACTTACAGTATGCCTGACACCCCCCCCCTATGATGTCAGCTAACTCCTAGGCTTGCACCAAGCTATTCCTGCTCTTACTCTGTTGGGAGCTGACTAGCATGCTGGGGAAATCTGGGATTCACTATCATTCCCCTCATTTGCATAGGATTGCCTGCTAATGTTTAGTTACATGTCTCACACTGAGCCTCCCCCCTTAACCACTACTCACTGGCCATGTTGTCTTCTGCCTGCCATTGAGTATTACGGCAGAATAGTGATTTAAGTTAGAATGCTTATTTTAGGTTTATTTTCTCATTTTCCCCTGATCCCATTTGCGTGCCGCTGTCCTACGCTTAAACTGCCGAGAGCGGCTAAAAAAATAAAAGTTGATTTTTTTATTTTTTACACTATTTTTGATGCTAATGGCCTTATACTTGACCATTGGCATGCTTCCTGGATGATATGCACCCTTTATTTGGAGCTGTTACGGCTCCATTTTGTAATTTGCAGAAATGTACTCGGTTACTAACCGAGTACATTTCTGCAGATTACACTAGTCCTGCACGGCCAGTTTCCAGGTTCCTGGATTGCAAATTCACCTCATTTGCATGGATTTCTCCTGCAAATGGGGTAATTTGCATACAGGAGCTAATTCCATACAGGACTAGTGCAGGGCTGTCGTGCACGCCCCTGCTGGCTATTCCTGGATCACACGGCAGACATATTGCCTGCTAAAGCTCCGGCACTGATCCTGCATGCTGTGCAAGGCTTGCAAAATCTGGGGGAATGTCTACTTTTTAACTTTGCTGTTCTTGGATGCACGTTCTTCTTGATTATTTTGAATGGAGTTTCTATAAGATGTTTGCCAAAACTGATAGTCTGGATATTTCATGTTTACAAATTTGTGTTGTATTATGATATGATAAGTAAATGATTTTTAATGGCCTATTTTACTAATACTTTTAAGTTGGAACTGGCTTGTTTTGCTTTCTTACTGAATGACAGATATTTGGGTCTATGTTCAGCCATCTAATGGGCTAACCATCAAATGGCTGAACATCGAACAATAAGCATCAAAAGTTCTATCACCAAACTTTCATCTCATCAACAGGGTAAGTAACTACTTATCCAACACTTCCCCATCTCACACATGGAAGTGTTTCAAACACACCAATGTGGGGGCAAACCCCCCACACCTCCCAATGTGGGGGATTCACACCATACAGATCCTTACTATATATACTGTGAGGATATTAGATACTATTATCTGTGTTAGCATGACTGGCTGAAGTTTTGTAAATACTGGTAAATAATTATAAATTTCCCTATGTTATATATGCCAGTATGACTAGCTATAATTTTGTAAATAAGTTTATGTTTTTTGATTATTACTTTGATTAATGTAAGATGTTTGAATCAAACAGAGTTCTTCTGGATGACCAAATGTACATGTTTTTTAAAAAAGAATTCTGAACATTGGTTGAGCCAATGAGCTGACCGAGATGTGATGTTATCATGTGCCAGAACAGAAAGGAATAGAATCTCCACAGCAGCTGTTTTGTTTATTTAAAGTCTGATATGAGAAAGTAGAATTCTCACACCAGCTTTCTGACTTAAAAAAAAATCTGATTCTGAGTCGATTAAAGTTCAGTTGTTGTAGTTGATCAGTTGTTCCATTGTCAGTTGTTTTCCAGATCTGTAGTTATCACTCAGTTTAACAGAGCTGTTCAATAATAATAGTAGGAGTTGTTATTCTAGTCGCTGAGAACCAGACAACAGCCTGAAGAATGGGCATAAATTCTTATCTTGCCTGGCAGAAGTAAGATTATTGTCTAATGTTGCTGAGTTAATTCGATTAGACAGGGACAGTTAAACTTTAGTTAGTAAGGAAACTATAGTTAGATTGTTAGAGGCTTTTTACAAATCAGAGTGAAATTTCTCCTACAGTGTTATTTTCATAATTCTTCTGTGTGAAACTCTGGTTTATTAAAATCAGTTATGCCCCCCACCCCACCCCATGTCCCCCCCTTACTTTATATACTAACTCCTGGATCGCACTACAGTGGCGAAAAGGCCATATATAATTTTCAATGAAATGAGTTTCAGTCAAATGAGTTTTCAGTAAAATGAGCTTTCAGTGAATTGTGCGCAGGCAACTGAGTTTCAGTGAAATGAGCTTTCAGTGAAATGAAGTAGATGCATAAAATATATATATATATATATATATATATATATATATATATATATATATATATACACACACACACACATATATATAGTATGTAAAGATATATATATATATAGTATGTAAAGATATATATATACACACACACACACACACACATATATAGTATATATATATATATATATATATATATATATATTTATATATATATATATCTATATATATATATTTTTTTCTTTTATGAGCAGTAGTAACACCGAGGAGAGGGAGAAAATAAGGTAAGGAGTAAACAGTATGGTGAGAGAGCAAGTTTCCAATTTGGTTAAGTCAGATTTTTTTGTAAAGAGAGGGAAGCATAATGGAGCGTAGAGAGGAGTAAGGTTCTGAATATGGGTAGTCTGGTATTGTCAATGAGGAATGACTTGCTTCTGTACATTAAGCCAAGTTTAACGTGAACTTTTTTAATTGTGATGGCTATGTGTTGGACAAATCTGAGTTTGTTGTTGATAGTCACGCCGAGGTGTTTTGTATGCTCAGCTGGTTGGATGACTGTGTTGTTTGTTGAGAAAATGGTGAAGGGGGGTAGGTGATTATTTGTTACTGGTAAATAGCATTAACTGTCTCTTTTTGGGGTTGAGGATTAGTTGTGATTTACTTAGATATGTTTCAATATCATTAAAAGATTGTTGAGCTACAGTTTGAAGGTCTGGTAAGGTATCTGCTGAGCAGATTAAAGTTGAATCATCCACATACTGAACTACTTTAGCATGTGTTATGGATGAGGCCAGATCATTAGAGAAGATGGTGAAAAGAAGGGGCCCTACTATGGATCCTTGTGGGACTGCGACTGAGACAGGCAGAAGTGGTGAGAGTTCAGATTCCCATCATACTACTTGTTGTTTGTCAGAAAGATAGCTACAGAACTAGGAGAGGGAAGTCTTTGATAGGTTTAGTGAGGCAAGAGTACTAAGGAGTTTATGATGGGAGACAGTGTTGAATAATTTTGACATGTCCAGAAAGATTGATGCTACTTGTTGGTCTGAATTTCTAAGTTGGTTGATGGTGTTAGAGAAATTAGTTAGGGCCGTGGTGGTGCTGTGTTTTGGTCTGAAACCATGATGAGAGGGAGAGATAAGGTTGTGAGTTAGCAGGTTTTGTAGTAATACATTTTTCCAGATTTTTGACCCATGGGGAAAGGATGACTATGGGTTTGAAATTGTTTAATTCTGTTGATGTTCCTCTTTTATGTAGAGGGGTGATATAGGAAATTTTCCATAATTTTAGGACATATTTTTCTGCTAAAGACCTATTTACCAGAATGGAGATGGGCAGAGCTATGGTATCATCTGAAAATTTGAAGTACTCATTGAAGAGTTATTTCAGCGGCTAAGGATGAAGGTTTCATTTTTTTCAACATTGTTCTTATGATGTTAGTTGGGACAGGTTTGAGGTCAAAAGAGTTCTTTTTAGTTTTCCCATTAGGTTTAAGAGAAGGTGGGGTGGAATTATTCCCTGCAACTAAGGAGAAAATGATGTTTATAAAGTAGGTGTTGATTTGTGAGGCAATACTTACGCTTTGGTTATTGGTTGTTGGTTCTAGCGTTGTAGCTTTACCTGGAATGAGAAGTGAGTTAATTGCCTGCCAGAACTTTTTAGGATTGTTTTCATATTTGTTTCGCAGAGATATATAATATGTTTTTTTGTCTAGTCTAAGGTTTTTTTTTGTTTTGTTTGATTGCAGAGCTGCTGGTATACTAACAGAGTTTTATTGTCTTGTTTTCTTGTATTGAAACCAGGTTTTGTCCCTTAGTTTTATGGTTTCTTTTGATATCCAGGGCAATCTCTTATTTTTAACACAACATGTATGAGTTGGTGCTAAGCTATTTAGAATAGTTTGAAATGTGTCTTTGAAGTACAACATGGTCGAGTGGAGATGATGGAGTGGTGTCCAGTTACATTTATTGAGCATGTCTAAGAATACTTCATTGGAGAAGTTTTTGGTATTTTGTACATCTTTGTAAACTATCGTTCTGGGTGAGTTGAGCTAATGACAGATTAAGTAGGTAGGTCTATGGTCAATTAAATTATTTGGAAGACCTCTGGAGAGATAGCTGTGAGTGGTACTGTTAATAAGTGACCAGTATAAGATAGATTCCCTGTTGCTATGTTTATTTACTCAAATGGGAAATTGCATAGTTTGGGAGAAACCATGTAGATTTTTGAAGGTGGAGGGGTTATCACTAGTGCAAGTGTTCCAGTCTAAGTTGAAGTTGCCTGTGATAGGGGTTTTGTGGGTATAGGTTGTGGCTGTCCAGGCTATGAGCTCCTCAGTGGCAGTGAGAGTATTGTTGGGAGGTATGTAAATGTCGATTATGATAATATTTTTCTTTGGGTTGATTCTGAGCCGTGTTATTAGGACTTCAAAGTTGTTAACATAAGGGTATTTAATGGGTAGGTAGTCTATGTATAGGCTATCTTTGTAGAAGATTTCAACCTCGACTCCCTTCTTCCTGATTCTATCTAATCTGCGCACTCAATAACCTTGTGGGGGTATATGTAGGTCACTTACATGGGGTTTTAGCCACATTTCTGTTGCTATAATAATGTCTGGTAAGTATTGTGCAACGACTGCATGAAAGTCTGTGATTTTATTAAATAGACTTCTAAGGTTCATGATAAGAATGATAAGGTCTGAAGTTTTAATCTGAGGAAGGGGTGGAATGGTAGGGATGATGGTGCATTGTGCAGTATGTGGCCTGGGATTGGGGTGTATATCACCACTACAGAGAATTTGTGATAATATACATACATGTTTGTGTGAAGGTGTTTGCTGAAGTGATTAGTAGTACTGGTAACAACTACATGTTTGAAGTGGAAGTATGCAATAGGTGCGTGATTGTAGAGTCGGGAGGAGATGGTAAGGTAGGAGAGTGAGGAGTGGGTGGTAGTAGTATAAGGACATGTATTTGTAGGTGAGTGTAGGATGTTAGATAGTATGCAGATAGCAGTTGGGTATAGAGTGTGGGCAGGAGAAAGAGCATGGTGTGTGGTCTTTGTTTTGGAATGTTAGGTTAGCTTGATAGTGTGATAAAGAAGATGGAGGGACAGAGGGGTGTTTATGTAGTGTGGTGGGAGTAGAGTGATTAAGGACAGTTGCATTAATTTGTGTGAGGGGAGGGAGGAGTTTTACAAATAGTGTAACGGTAAATTGAGGTGTGACTGGTGGATGGAAGGTGATTGCTGATTGGGAGAAGTTAGGGGGGGGCGGTTAATGTTTGTATAAGTCTAAGTGATCCAGGGGTGGGGTAGAGTATGGGAACAGAGTGGCGTGAGTGTAGTAAGGGCAAAAGGAGTGGGTCGGTCCCCTTCAGAGACGAGTGCAAAGAAAAACAATCAGTATGAAAAGTGGAAACTTTGGAGCTGTAAGGTAAGTGAAAGCAGAAGAAAGCAAGGAAGAGGTAGAGGCAGAAAAGTAGGAGTGCAATGAGATAGTTGCAGAAGCACTTCTTTTAGGGCCTTGATGTGTAAGTAAATCAACAAAGGAAGGCAAATCTATTTGGGGACAAAATACACCAAGTGGTACTAGCCTTACTTTACAAGAATTCCAATGGGGAGGCAGATTTCTTTGGGACAGGATACAGCAAGTATAATCTTAGTTGTGCCACCTAGTGGCAAGAGATGAAGCTATACTTGCCTGGGCTGGGGGATAGCCCTCTCAGGTTTGCACGCCGGCCAAAACAATGTTTAAAAAATAAGTAGTAAAAGTACCAAATTTGCTATTAAAAAGAGTTGTAAGCATCCAGTCACAATGTTTAACAAATAACTATTAAAGGATTAAATCTGCTAATAAGAAGAACTGTAAACATCTAGTCACCTATAAAGACTTTTCTGGTGAGTATCCTTATTAAAAAGTGCTATTCTTGGCTTACAAGTTATAATGGTCTCATCATTATTCTAAATAATAATTATAAGAAGTTAAGGCAGCACAGTGGCAGAGTTGATAGCTTTGTCTCTTCACAGCAAATGGTTCCCTGATTCAATTCTCAGCTGGTATTTCTTCTGTGTGGAGTCTGCATGTCCTCCCTGTGTTCACACAGGTTTCCTCCCACATTCCAAAGACATGCAACAGGTGGATTGGACTCTAAATTGGCCATAGGTGCGATTATGTGTGTGAGTGTGTGGTGTGACATAATTACAGCCGCAGGGCTAACCACCTTGCAGTGTAAACCTTGGCTCTTGATGATTATCATTGCTGAAGTGAGACCCCAACCCCATGTGCAAACATGGGAAGAGCGATTGTAGATGGATGGATGGATGGATGGATGCATGGATGGATTTTTTATTAATAAAATTCCATATGTTACTGAACTGAGTCAAAAGAATGGTTTAATAAATCATTTTTTTTTTACTTTTCAATATATTTATTTTTAGTGATTTTAATCAACCATCTATGCTTATTTTTACATAACACCAGCAAAATTGTATCATATAACTTCTGCATTTAAAATTATTTGGCTCCAAAAGAACAATCAATTTAAAACAAAAACAATAGTTACAGGATAGTAAATAATTTTTTAGCCTGTTGAGAGATTTATATCACACTAGTTTTCCCTTATTTCATGCTCACCCTGTAACTCTCCTTTTCTTGTTACTTTTATGACTACCAATTAAAAAAGATCATATGAAAATCACAAATTTGACATGATCCCTCCAACGCATGAGCTACAGACTCTTCGGATTCATCTAGGTTATTTCTTCTCTAGGAATCAAGGTAGTCAACGAGACAGTGTTTCCAAACATATCTGTTTCTTTCCTTACTATAAAATATTTCTTTTTTTTTCCCATCAATTCATCTAAATGTATCTTTCATTCTGCAATACCAAGTACTGCTGTCACTCTCCCATTATGAGAATAGCTTTCTTTTCCAATAACATTATCATTGCCAGTCTTGAGCCTATGTTGGTAACTCTTCTGAATCTTACCACCCTAGAAAATGAAGTGAAGAAGTAATCGTGATTTCTCTTCCAAATGCTCAAGCAATTAATCTTTGCAAATTTTGTCTAAATGCTTCTAATCTAGGGAAAGTTAAAAAAATGTGTAAGTATTGCCCTATTGTATTTACATCACACTTCTAACATGTAGCACTAGTTCCTGGAAAGATTTTCCCCAGTTTCTCCATTATACAATAGTATATGAGTAAGCACGTCCAAACAAACATTCAGAATTTTCAAGTCTAGGTTGTCTTGCATATCAACTTCACTCCCTGTTACCAACTTAACTCTGTTCAATTCCTCCCCAGTATCTTCTCCTGTCCTTATTGGAGTCTATCCCAGTGCATTGTTTGATTATCTTCAGGGCTTTGCATGACTTAGAAATTAGACTTAGTCCACATTCACTTCTCTTCTCTATTGTCCTTTATCCACCTGATCAGATCAAACTGCATTATTTTTCTTTCATTCTGATATTTACTATTAGATAAAATAATTCTCAGGATTTTATAGTATATTTGCAATTGAAAATGTTGTTGAGCTTGCTGCAATCTTGTTTACCTCTATCATATGATACTAATATTTTAATACAGCACCAGATGTATACTATACCCTAAATAATGACTGCCTATATTTGTCTTGTCCCATTTCTCCTACATATAGTATTAATTATTTTTATTTCCATAAAATATGGTCCTAAAATAATACAATAATTTTATCTTACCAAATCCCCTATCTTTGCAGCACCATTTATAGATTCTGGACCTAACAGTGCTTCACTCAAGCCTATTACTCCAGTTCTCCTTATCTTGATTGTATCCTAATTCATCTGTAGTCTGATCAAAACTGACAACATTATGGCTTAACAATATAAATTCAAATCTGGAACCACCAGCTATCCATTGCATCAGTAAAATTAGCTTTTCACAAGCTGCTCTAGGTTTCTTTCCATCCCACAAAAAGTGTTATTCCATTACTTAGGTCTCTTAAAATCAGTTATCAAATGTGGAGTTCCTGAAGCTTATATTCTGCATAGCATAAACAAGAGGACATACCAGGGCAGGGCCTGAAGCATTTGACCTAAGTCTAAGATAAGAACGTTCTACTTCTGAAGTTGTTTGGCTATCTTATCCATAATCTCCTTGTAGATTAGCTTTCCAACTGTCTTTCTTATTCGCACTCCCAGATATTCATCACTGTTTTCTTGTTTAAGTATAGTGTACTCCTGATTAAGTCATTCTTCTAAAATAAATTTTAGAGAAACTGCCTTAACCTTGATTATATTCATTTTATGCCCTACATGACCAAATTCTCCCAATATCCCAAAATATTCTAGATAAATCGTATTGCAGAAAGGGTAGATTTAGGAGGGCATTGTCAGCAAATATCAATATTTTTTGGTTGTTTGTCCTCCCAGCTATAACCTTGTATCAGAGAATTTATAATCTGTTGGGCAAATGACAACACAGAGAGAGCAAATAGAAAGAGAAATAACAGATAGCCCTACCTTGCACCTCTCCACAATAGAAACTGGTTCAACAACTTTGCCATCATCTTCATTCTCCCCTCAATCCTTGACATATTCTTTGAATCATATTACTAATTTCAATGGAAAACCAAACTTTTCAGCAACACTTTGGACAAATAATTTCATTGCCCTTTATCAAAGTACTTCTCATAGTTTAAACCTAATATCATTAGAAGTTTCTTACCTTCTTGGACATCACTTATTATCATCTTCCTTCATGAGTACTACCAAATGTTCTTTTCCTCACTATGAAACAACCCTTACTGCCATAAACTAGACCAGGGAGAATCCAGAATATTGTTTTAGCTAGTTATTCCTGAACATTTTAAAAACAAGGTTGAAAACTGAAATTATTCTATTTGATGCAGCTAAACAAGGGTCTTTCCCTTCTTCCCTTTTTTTAATATGAGGGTTATCACAGCCTAATTCCATAAATGTGGAATTTATGACCTCCTCAATACCCATTAGTTGCTACACCTCTGCTGGTGTCCCATTGAACCCTGGGGAGTTTCCTCTTGATTGTGCCTTAATGGCATTCCCTATTTCCTCTCTTGTAATATTACATGCTAAATGATGCAGCAACCCATAATTCATCTTTTGCAGAGCTAAATCATCTCAATAGTTATCTGTTTCTGCTGCTTATCTTTATTCCTCCTTATACGGAAGTTATAACTTTCAAAAATAGTCCTTAAATACCTGGAAAATTCCCCCCGTATATTGTCAACATAGCCCAGTACTTTCAACTTGCATTTTACACATCATCTTTGTTACTTTCTGTTGTCTTAGTCTCATATTCAGAGACCTCAGTGCCTTGATACCATTTGCAATACATATCCCCAAAACTGAATGCTTTTGAATAATTAGTCTCTTAGCTATGTATTACTGTGCATTTGTTTTCACTGTTCTCATTTCTTGCGTCTCCTGTGGAGTAGGAGTAATCAATATCTGCTATAGCTCAACTAACTCTCTCAACTGCACTCATATACAACTAATATACTCACCATTCTTTCTGCATGTGTTGCACTATCTTTAGTTTCTTCTTTGAATGTCTCCCTTTTTTCTGCATTTATTTGGATCATATTAGTGCCCTTAGTAGTTCCAATAAACAAATTCTAAATGTATGGTTTTCTGGTAAATATGTAAAAAAATGTTAGTCTTGTTGTGTTGACTCACAGTTGTCTCTTAAAATCGCTATACACTTGGCAGCACAGTTGGTATAACCAATCAGCTCTTTGCCTCCCATACACAAGGTACAAAGTTCCATCCAATGTCTGTGGGGAGTTTGTATGTTTCCCTGTGTTTCTGGAGGATTCATTTTACCCCCCCCCCCAAAAAAAAAATTGTTTTTCTAGCTCAAAAAAAAAAAAAAGAAAAACTCACCCAAGAAAGGAGTCATCGGCAACAGCACATACTATAGATGGTGCCTAATGGGATAAGAGTTGTGTAGACTTACCACTTTGGGCATCAGCTATGGTGTGCAATATTCTCTACATAGGAGAACACAAATTACAGGTTGCCTGCCATGTTAGGGATTTTCACTTGACTGTGTAAAAATTAGCTCTAGATGATTTGGTCATGTTGATTAATCTTGCCAAAAAATGGGCATTGATATTTGCCAGTGTTAAGTGGGTTGAGGACCTTGACTACTCTGATCTATGCCAGGGGTCCATGCTAACAGTGAGAGGAGTCTATGTGCCGCTATTGGCCAGTGCGTGCCTGTCATAAGGCCCAGCCTTGGGGCAATAAGCTACTGACTGGCTGGTGTCCAGATATTAAGCTTGGGTTACCTAGGATAGCTCTGTTGAGTGAAAACTGGACATAAAAGCAATCAACCTGTCTAACATGAACTAAGGATTACTATACTCAGTATAGGTTCATTGACACACTGACAAGGTGCAGCTTGGAAGTTGATAGCATGAGGAGCCTGGACATCCTCTTTATCCAGAAAATAAGATGGAAGGGCAGTGCAGCAAAGCCACTTGGCTTGGGATCCAGACTCAACTACTCAGGGGGAAGACAGACTAGGAATAGTGTGAGAAGTGTAGTGAGGCATAGGCTTCAGAAGACAGTGAGAAATTTAACCAGAACTAATGACAGACTCATTGCAATCAGACTCCAATATAAGAACAGGGGAGCATTCATAATCTCAGCCGATGGTACATGGCAGGGTTGTGATACTGAAGAAAATAGTGCATTCATGCAGCAGTTGCAAGGCCTACTAGATAAAGCAGAACAACATGAGTTGGTGTTGATAATGATTGACCCATATGCACAAATCAGGACAGACAGAACAGGCTATGAAGACTCCCTGGGTCCACATGGATGGGGAAACAAAAATAAAGGAGAGACCATTCTAGACTTCTGTCTAGCAAATGGTTTGATGGCAGCAAACACAGTGTTTAGAAAGAGACAGTCTCAAGATCACATAAAAGAATGGTCAACATGTAACTCAGGTAGACTTCCTCCTCCTCTTAGTAAGGCACTGAAGTAGAATCAGTGATTGCAAGTCATCCCCAAGAATAACAGTCATCTCACAGTATAAACCACTGGTCGCCACAATCAGCAGCAAACAGTGGTCTGAGAAGGCTCTAAAACAAAAGGAACTGAAGATCTGGAAGTTGACTGGAGAGAAAGCACAAAAGTTCAAGTAAATACTCAGGGCTGCAGTTCTTAAAGAAGAAGAGGAAAGAGGTGGAGCTGAAGAAGAATAGCAGCATCTCAAGACTGCATGTGTAAGGACTATAGAATAGATATGTGGCAGAGTCAGGTATGGAAATAAAGCACAAATGGAAAGCTGGTGCAAACAAGTAGAAGTCCCAGAAGTCATCAAAAGGAAGGAGGCGTACAGGAAAAAGTAGGAGATAGAAAAGAAGGACCAGGCTAAAAAGGAATACAGATTGGCTAGCAAAGAGACTAAGGCAGCAGCTGCAATAGCAAAGAAATTGGCATCAGAGGCACGGTACCAGTGTCTGAAAAGTAATTCAGCAAAAGGCACAAAGAAACTCTATCAATCAGACTGCAAGAAAAATACAGAAATATAAAGAAGATAGTCATCAGATACCCCTCATAATGGATGCTGGCAACAGTCTGCTCACAAGTCCATAGGACTTGAAATGCAGATGAAAGAAGTACTCCTAGCAACTAATGAATGAATTCAGAAAACCCAATAGAGGTTGCAATGCCCCAGACACAGCCTATGATGAATGAAGAATAGGTGCCCACCATGAAACAAATAAGAACAGCACTAAGGAAAATGAAGTTAGGTAAAGCAGCACACTCAGATTAGGTCACAACAGATATGATCACGCTGATGAGAAAATTAGGGGAGAAATGGCTCCTAAAGGTACTCATTGAAGTATGGAGATAAAGGCATATCCCAGATGACTGGTGAATGAGCATTCTAGTGCCAGTGTACAAGAACAATGAGGACATTCACAAATGTGAGTAGTATAGCAGTATCAAACTCCTGTCACACTGCATTTAAGTTCTGGAGAGGATGAGTAAAGAAGAAATATGCAGAGTAATAATAATATGGGAGCAGTCTGGATTCAGATCAGGAAGCATCGCAAATGGCCCAGTGTTTGCAATGAGACATATAGCTAAGAAGAAGCTATAGATAAGAAAGGAGTCCAACCATGCATTCCTAGACTTGGAGAAAGCATATGACAAGGTCCCAAGAAAGCTGATTTGAACAGTTCTGTTATGGGTCTAAGCCCTGCAAACCCTGGTAAAATTAGTGCAGGCTATGTGCAAGGACTTGATGACATAAATATGAACAGTGGTCAGACTCAAAGAGGGTTCCCAGTGAAAGTGAATCAGGGTTCTGCTCTGAACCCACTGCTGTTCATCCTAGTGATGGACTACATTATCAAACAGGTCAGAGGTGATAGATCAACAAAGCTTCTGTATGGCACTGAATTGAGAGGGATGGTGACAGTTCTAGGTCCATAGGTTATTACTAGGATAATGACTTCTAGGCCCCTTACAAGCCTAGTCAAACTCACCAAACCATTTGGGTCCCAAGATCCATGTGGGGGGAGGGAGTATGTTAGTAGGTAGGTAACTAAGGATTTGTAGGGGGGTGGTATTAGTTAGTATAATACTTTTCTTATTGATAGCCTCTGTCCATAAGGGACATAAGTGCCAGACTGAGGATAAATTTATGATTTCCCATCTAATTCATAGGATCATAGGAGATTGCTAGGCTAATGGCCCTGGGACCCTTACAAGCCTAGCCAAGAGTTTATCCCCAAAAATGAAACCTCAATCAGTACCTGTAGTCTATGTCAGTGAGGGACACAGGTGGAACCCCTGGGACAAATTTGTGGTTTTCCATCCACTCATCAAGGTTGCGCTTAAAGAAGGCCAGCGACATACTTTGTTTGATGTGTATGGGGAGTCTATTCCAGAGATGGGGCAGCCTCTGGGAGACAAACCTTTCTCTCCAGCAGGTTTTGTTAATGTCACATATTAGATTTAAGCCTTTTGATCAGGTAATGCGCGAGGAGTTAGACTTACGGATATGAAGCATCTCTAGTAGAGCAAGGTCTAAGATTGCCTTGTAGGCAAGACACAGATCACATCTGTGCAATCTGTACGATACCGAGTAGGGTGATAGTGATTTGAGCCAGTCCACATTGCACAGGTGTTAGAGGCCATGGATTCTCTTTGTGAGGTATTTCTGTGGCCTTTCCAGTTGGTGCAGGTGTTTGGAGAGGTGCATACCAAATGGGGTGTTGTACTCAATTACTGGCCTAATGAGGGAGGAGTACAGAGAGGTAATAGCCTCCTTTTTTCTGGATGCAATCCCTTTACTTATGAGATGAACCAAGTAAAATGCTTTTCTGACCACTGCAGCTATATGATGGTCAAATGTTAGATTGTTGTCAACCTGTGTACTTAGGACTCTCACTACAGGTTGTGTGCTTAGTGGGTTGCCATTGATATGGTAATCGGTATACGCCACGTTTTTGCCAAATGGTATGATAATACATTTTTTTTGCATTTAACTTAAGGCCATGACTTTGGAACTAGTCATTTATTGCAGTGAGACCATCTTGTAGTATGTTAACATAATTTGGGAAGTCAATGAAAGCACCCAATGTACAGTCGTCCACAAACGTGGTCAGCCACAGGCCATTTGTCCTTGCCTGGACCTCTGAGAAGTAGATGCCAAACAACAGGGGTTCCAGGACAGATCCCTGGGGAACACTATTAGTGACAGGTCTGCTGTCGGAGGTGGTGGCACCTATTTTGACCTTGTGGGTCTTATCGGTGAACAAGCTGGCACTCACCTGATGTCAAGGTTTGATTTGAATAGGGTCAGGTGAGCTCTGTTTTACATGGATGATGAGCTTATTCCATCATGCAGGGATCCTATGGGACACATCTCTGTCTCTTCAGTATGTTCTGTTTATGTCACAAGTGAAGTTCAGATCCCTGGATCTAGTGTTTCTCGTATTGTTTGCAAAAGATCCACTGGGGCTCAGTCTGAGGAAGCCTTGTAAGCCAGGCAAAAATCCTCTTTCAGCAGCCTATAGAAGAATGAATACAGAGACAGAGCCTTTAGGTGATCAGTGTAGGACAAGATGATCATGCTCTGAATTCTCTGGTGAGAAAACTTTGTGGGTGCTCCAACTGTTGCAAATCTCTGGTTAGATAAATGCTAAAGGGAGCATTGTATTCAATGACAGGTTTGATAAGGGCTGAGTAGAGTGGTACTATAACTTCCTTGGACCTGGATGCCGTACCCTTACCTATAAGTTAGGTGACATAAAATGATTTTCTTATTATCTTAGCCACATGTTGATCAAAGACCATACTGCTGTCTACATATGTTCCCAGATCCCTTACTACTGGGTTGACTTTTAGGGGCATTTTATCAACAGAGTAATTAACTTCAGTCGATAGTTTCCCAAAGGGCATTATAATGCATTTTTTTAATTAAGTTTTAGGCCATGGCTTTGACATCAGTCATTTGTCTGTGTTAAAACCACTTATAAAATATCTGTGTCTTGGGGGAATCTATAATAGCTCCCACTTCATGCTCTGGATGCAGTTGGAACACTGGAAGAGTATTGCAGAGGTCTCTGTAAGTTGACACAACACCATGACCTCAATGTAGAAAAATGGGAAAAAGGGTTGATGATGATGATGGGAATGACATGGGATCTTGATCCGAATAACATAGGTCCAATTTCCACATCTCTGATTACGTACTCATCCTTTGGTGTGACTAAGTCTAAGTGTTTGGAGAAAAATATGTATATTCCTGGATCTGCAACTTCCTACGTTTCTGCACATCTCTCAGTCCTATATCACTCACCAGTTTCTTCAGAAAACTGCCAGCTGCAATTAGTATTTTTATTATAAGATCTCCAGTGACCTCATTGGGTCTTATGTTTCTTCTAAAAATGCAGTTCTAACCATCAAATTCCTCTTTCCTTATTTCTGGAGGTATTTAAATTGTTACCAGGTTATCCTTAACACTTCCAATCAGCCTTTTATGGTTGCATATTTACTCTTTGTATATTTGACACTCTCTATTTGGAATAGTAGATATCTGACCAAGAGTAACAAAAGGTAACTGAAATTCCAAGACTTACAATGCCACATCTCAGAATGTAGAGTCTGAATGACCAAAAATCCAGATTTACATATACTAAGTCCAATATTACTGCTTCTCAGAATATTCCCTTTTCTTTCAGGTATGGAAATTTCAAAGTTGGTACATATAAGTTCAAAGGGTGGGGATTGGTGTCTTGCCCTCCTCCATCAGGGAGAGAAAGTGATGTTTAATATTCATACTTCTTCTTTCAGTCTTTTTTTTTTTTTTTGGTATTTTTGAGTTCTGACATTTCAGTCATATAACTCTGCTCCCTCTGTCCACTAGATATGATGAAGCAGCCCTAGCTTGATGCCAAATCTTTTTAACTTTAAATGCTTTTTATTATGTAAATACATTTCTTTCATGACAAAAATGGAAGGCTTATATTTTGTTTCTACCAAGAATATCTGGTCAATTTTATAAGGCTGCCTATTCAATTTACATTCCAAGATAAAACAGTCCAGCTAAACTGGAGAGTTTTTCCTTTCTATTGCCATTATTCTTGGATAGACCATAACATTTTACAGCTCTGCTCCTGCCAGCTCTTATCTTAGTTACCCATAATACCCCTACCTTCTTAATACAATTATTATCCCCTTCTTGATTCTTCCATAATCCACTATACTTCATTTATTTCCATAAGCAACATTTTTTTTCTTTTTAGGATTTTTTTGTTCATATGTTCATAGGTAAGTACTAGACTAGTAGACCTTGCTGGCCATTATAAACCTCTGTAGTGCAAGGTTTAAGAGCAGGGAGTTTAGGTAAAGAACACAGCTGATTAAGGGTTCCAAGCCAGCTAAAAGATACTTTTTTGGGGGTATAATAGTTAGGGTCTTCACTTTATAGGTACAATGTGCAGGGTTATAATTCTAACATTGGGTTATTGGCTAGGGTAAAAATGGTTCTGCAGGGCAGTTAGCATATTATTCACCTGTGAACCTATGAAGCCTTTGGTGCTTCTCCTATCTCTTGGACTTTACTAAAAAAATTGCACTTTATTCATCTGCTTTTACTGTATTTGTGTTTCTTCCTACTTTATTACCTCATTTTGCTTTTGCCTCTTCTTAAAAGTACTCAATTGTATTTATTCTGCTGCATTTATTACTGCTTGGTAGTACCCTGATTAAACTGTAACTGTTATTCTAAGCCTGCTGGTTTAAGCACTTGGGCTTCAGACCATTTGTTTTACATTAAGAAGGTTTGTGGTCTGCACTGTTGTGGCAGGACAGGTAGCTTACATCCTTCTAAGTTGGGAATTGCTGATTGAAGGCTCATTGTCTGTTATTCTAAAAGTGTATTAGTTCTGGTTTAAGCACTTAGGCTTTAGGACAGTTATTTTACATTAAGAAGGTTTGTGGTCTGCACTCTTGTGGGAGGATATGCTAGATTCTGTCCTTCTGAGCTTGGAATTTCTGGTTAAAGGCTTATTGTGCCTGCTTATTTGAACTGCTTCTTTCTGAAATTGGTGCACCCTGTTTGATGTAGCATAGACTATATTCAGGCCTGCTGAATCTAGCTTTGTTTGTATAACTAGAGCACTAAACCAGGCCATCTTTTTTGGAGAAGGTTCCCCTGCACCCTAGTGGCAGGAGTGTGCAGTTAGAACTTGTCTGATTGAAGACTGCTGGAACAGGGCTCAGTTTTGATCTTTTTTACTGGTTAATTAGGTAATTTGTTTAAATCAGTTTGCTCATCTTCTAGTGTTATAAAAATTGCACTTTATTCATCTGATTTTACTGTATTTGTGTTTCTTCCAACTTTATTACTTTATTTTGCTTTTGCTGCCTGTTCTTAAAAGTACTTAATTGCATTTATTTGGCTGCATTTATTACTGCTTGTTAGTAGCCTGATTAAATTGTAACTGTTATTCTAAGCCTTTGGTTTAAACACTGGGGCTTCAGACCAGTTGTTTTACATTAAGAAGGTTTGTGGTCTTCACTGTTGTGGCAAAACAGGTAGCTTACATTCTTCTAAGTTGGGAGTTGCTGATTGAAGGCTTAGTGTCTGTTATTTAAAAGTGCATTAGTTCTGGTTTAAGCACTTGGGCTTAGGGCCAGTTATTTTACATTAAGAAGGTGTTGTCTGCACTCCTGTGGGAGGAGATGGGTAGATTCTGCCCTTCTGAGCTGGGAGTTTCTGGTTAAAGGCTTATTGTGCCTTCTTATTTGAACTGTTTTTTTCTGAAATTGGTATGCCTTGTTTGCTGTAGCACAAGACTAGATTCAGACCTGCTGAATCTATCTTTGCTTGTATAATTTGACACTAATCCAGGCAATCTTTTTCTGGAGAAGATTCCCCTGCACCCAAGTGGCAGGAGTGTGCAGTTAGAAGTTGTCCGATCGAAGACTGCTGGAATGGGGCTCAGTTTTTAGCTTTTTATTGGTTAATTGGTTAATTTGTTTAAATCAGTTTGCTCATTTGCTACTGTTATATTAAAATAATACACTTTATGCATCGCCACTTAGCTAGAGTTAAAATATTCCCAGCGCCATAAAGTCTGCTCTTCAAATTTTCCGTTAGAACTAGACAGTCTTTTTTAGTTTTAGCACTCAAATCCGTTTCTTTGAGCTCAGCACTTGTTCAGAACTCATTGTAAGCATTAAATAAGCTACAAATTACTACAGCACTCAACTTTCCTCACTTGTCTATAGGAAAACAGTTTTTAGCACTTAATAAATAAGCACCTATCCAGGCAAGTCTATCAGCCAGCTCCCGGTGTTTTCTCCTGTCTACCTAATGAATCTGGGCATCTTGGGGCAATGCACCAATTGCCTCATGTACACAGACAACCCTCTCCTCCTACCACTCGACACTACAACCTGTAAGAGATGCACTTATATAGCCAAACTGGAAGCCAAGCTCTCTCCAGCCAAGACTGGACTAGACAGTCAAGAGTAGAAGGTAAACACTTGCACCATACCACACTCATCACATAGAAACGCAAAACACACACCTACATTCAAGGAGGCTCTCAATAAAAATCTACCCAAGCAACATAAACCTCCAAAGCAAAAATGAAAGCAACTTCCACCCCCAACAGAATCCAAATGACACATAGCCCACAAACTCAGTGTGCCACCCAACCACAGCCCATAAGGCATAACAACATGCCCAACACTCTAGTCATAGGTGACTCTATAGTCAGGCACACTGATGTTCCACTCACCAGGCTAAACAAGGAGAAAGTTACTGTCAGGTGCCTGTCAGGTGCCAGGATCCACCACATAATGCATGCACTCAGGTCACTCCACAACAAAACAGATATGACTCTGTCATTGTTCATGTTGGTGTGAATGACTTCAGACATACTTCCCTGGACTACATGAAGAGAGACATGGAGGAGCTCTCCGATCTTGTAGCCTAGGCAGGTATGACCCTAGCCCTGAGTAGCATCATGCCATCACCCATAATTATACCACAGTACAAGGACAAAATGATTGACTTCAACAATTGGCTAAGCTTCTGGTGTCATTCTAAGGGGATCCAGTATCTGTCTGCCTTGGATGGCATGATTGACAGACCACAATGCTTTGCCAGAGATGGCCTGCACCTGTCACCCTTGGGATTCTGAATACTGGCTAAGGCTCTTGCCTCCCCTATAGTGCCCTTTTTAGGCAAGGTTCAAATGACAAACTCACCACAGTAACAGGTACAAGCAAGCAAAATCTGAGGGTAATGCTACTCAATGCTAGAAGTCTAAACCTTAAAATGCAATCACTTGAGGTACTCCTTAAAATGGAGAACATCGACATCTGTGCAGTAACAGAGACCTGGTTCAAGGCTCCAGAGAGCACCCCTTCATTACCAGGCTATAATTCATACCATACCTTTTGGCCACCCAACCTGGACCAAAACACTAAAGGCGGAGGCGTGTCCATATTCATAAAGGATATCCACACCTCCAGGCTAGTTGCTCAGCATAATGCATCCAAGATCATCCAAGTGCAACTAACTCTGGGCAAGACCACAATCCAAATTGTAGCTTGCTACAGATCCCCCACCATGCCACAGGATTCCCACTTCTCATTTCTTGATACACTGGAAAGTATTAGGGTACAACCTAATACCCTAATAATGGGAGATTTCAACTACCCCACCATTAACTGGGAAAACTACTCATGCACCAACTCTTTCATCATTTTCTGGACTTCATAAATTCCAATGCCTTGGATCAACTTATCCACACCCCCACCAAGGGCAACAATATCCTAGACCTGGTCATTACCAACATGGGCGACCGGTGTTCCATACCAGAGGTCAATTCCTCGTTGGTCAGATCTGACCACAAGCTAATCACCCTAGATATCCACATCCAACCTCCACCCCCATTAGGCCACCATAAAAAATTTCTCCAAAGCCAACTTCACGCTTCTTAAGACTGAAGTGGCAAACTTCACAACACCTATGCAGATGGACAATAGAGGTTTGACTGCTAAATCCTACACAAACGCACTTTATAAGCACTTACACAAGTGCATGGATTGTGCTATCCCTAACAGAACCAGGATGTTATCCTCCAAAAAAAGGAAGCCAATCTGGTGGACCTCTGCCATAAACAAACTCTAAGACAGAAGAAAGAAACTGCTGCAAAAAAAGAGTAAAAATCCCATGATTAGAGGAACTCCCTGGTCAGCCTCAGTAAGAAGCTGAGATCCCTCATAAAATCCTCCAAAGCTAGTTACGAAAACTAAATCACCACTGTTTCTAAAGACACCCACAAAGCATTCTATAGCTATGTCAAGAATCTCATTGGCAACACTCAGATCTGCTCTGAGTTGCAGCACAATGGCACTAAATATACAGAACCAACTGATATTGCCAACATTCTGTCAGATCGGTTCAGTGCTAACTTTACCCCCTTCTCACCCCATAAAGGGCCCATCTCTATACCGGAAGAATGCAAAGTTCCTGTAATCACAGCTGCACAGGTAAAAAACATACTCTCCAAAGCCAAGAACATAGCATCCATGGGACCTGACAACATCCCAGGCTGTGTTCTACACAAACTACAGAATGAACTTGCACCCCACCTAAGTACCATGTTCAATCATAGCCTCACCTCAGGCTTTGTGCCCACTGAATGTCACACAGTGATGGTTATACCACTCCACAAAGGGGGAATCCACCATGGACCCCGGGAACTACCACCCATTAGCCTGATGGGCCTGGTCTGCAAGGCCATGGAACGTATCATCATGGAACGTATAAACAAAGACACTGGTAATCTCCAAACTCTGGACCCCACCCAGTTCAGGTTTGTAAAAGGCAGATCATGTCTCCTAAACCTGATAGACTTCTTTGAAGCAGTCAGAAGGTAAGCTGGTTCACACAGCCTATCTAGATCTCGCCAAGGCTTTTGATACCATCCCCCACTCTGGAATTATAGATAAACTCACTAAACTAGGCATAAATCCCTATGTCACAAGATGGGTTGCCAACTGGCTCACTGACAGAACTCACACTGTGAAAGTAGCAGACTACAACTCCGACTTCAGACCAGTGACAAATGGAGTACCACAGGGTTCAGTCCTGGGTCCTCTCCTGTTTGGTATCTACTTCTCTGAAGTACAGGCTAACACAGAAGGTGTTCGGCTAATGAAGTTCGCAGATGACTGCAAACTAGGAGGCATAATCAAAACTCCTAATGATGTGGACATCCTACAAAAGGGCCTCACTGAGACAGACATCTGGTGTCAAAGCCATGGCCTCAAGCTCATTGCCAAAAAGTGCATTGTCATCCCCTTTTGTAAAAACTCAGTACCCATGAACTACCACACAGGCGGTAGTCTACTTAACACCGAAAGTGTGATAAGAGACCTTGGGACACAGGTGGACAGTAGTCTCTCCTTTGATAATCACATCGCCACAGTAGTCAGGAGATCCTTCTACATGGCACACCTCATCACAAAAGGTTTCTCATCTAAGAAAAAAGAGGTAATTGTTCCCCTCTACTCATCACTCATTAGATCCATTATAGAGTACAATGCCCCTTTTGGTATGTACCTTACAAGACATCTACAACAACTGGAAAGGCCACAGAAATACCTCACAAAGAGGATTACTGGCCTCAAACAGATGCCCTATGCAGACCGTCTCAAAAAACTCCAACTTTACTCCATCTAATATCACCTACTCAGAGGCAATCTCTGCCTAACATACAAAGCTATGTCAAACCCAGAGCTGTTGGATATGCTCCACTTAAAGAAATCCCAATCCCTCCAAGCTACATGCTCTAGGGACCTAAACCTTGTCACCACAATAAACAGAACATGCTGGAGGGATAGATTCCTGTCCAGAGACATCCCATACTCTGGAACAAACTAACTATCTATATCAAACCAAGCTCCTCATTAGCACTCTTCAAGAAACATCTTGATGATTGGATGGGAAATAGGAAATTCACCCCGGGGATCACTTCTGTGGCTCTGCTCAACAGGGGTACAGGAAAATAATTTTCTTGGGTGCCGAAAGCCAGGGTATCTTTTTGGCTAGACTTATATAGGCCCTAGGGCCAATAGCCTAGTACCTACCTATGAACATATGAACCTATGAATTAACCTATCCTATTTGGTGTTAGACTGGCCTTATCCATCCCATGATCAATAATTATATACTAATGTGAGGGAATCCATGAGTGGAATAAAGCATTAATTTGCTGCCTCTGTTTACTAGTCATACAGGGGCAGTCATGGGGTAAATTTTCTATTAAATATCCATAAGTCCAAGTTGCACCTCAATATAAAGGGTGATGGATAGTGATGAGCTTTTTATTTGTTCCAGAACAGTGTGAGATATACCTTCCCCTCCAAACCATTATGTTGATGTGGGTCTATATTAGTTCCTTGAAATACATATTTTTCAAATACATATTTGTCGATGGCTAAGCAGTAAAATTCATTACAACAAAGTATGGAATTTTTCCTAGGGTTAAAAACCATTGGGCCATTACCACAACTTTGCCTTTTTCCCCACTGTAGTGTGATCTTGGAATTGGTATATATAGCTAGGGGTGTGTGGGGGGCATAGCCCCCCACTTTGGTGAGTTTGATTTAGTGTGTTGTGTGTTCCAGAGTGCTAGAGGGTGAGTGTTCCCAACCCTGGGAAAAATTCAATGCTTCACCATAATGAATTTTGCTGTTTAGTCTTCGCTGAATATGTATTTGGATGAATTAATATAGACCTGTTTATGTTAGAGAAGTGGTTTAGACAATGACATCTCTAGATATAACCTCAATCTTTTTTATAAGCTTTGCAGTAGGAAAAGACTTTCTTACAACAGTGGATACAAGTTGATCAAAAGTTAGGTCACTGTCTACATAAATTCCCATATCCCGAGCAAGTAAATCAACTGTCAATGTGGTACTTTCTTGGGGTAGACAACTTCCCTAAGAATACAAAAACACATTTTTTTGGCATTTAGTTTCAGTCTAAGATTTTGGCACCAGCTATTTGTTTGGGACAAAACTTTCAGCATGAAGGGTAAGTCATTTGGGGACTCAATGACTGCTCCTAGCTTGCATAATCTGCAAACTTAGTCAGCAGAGCCCTTTGATATTGGCTTTTACTTCAGAGAAGTACATGCTAAACAGGTGAAGCCTATCCTTGAACCCTAAGGGACACCACTGATGACTGGTATTTTTTGTGGAGGTAGCTTCCCTGATTTTAATCTCCTGTGTCCTACTGTGAGCCTTTTGGCAATCCAGCAGGTGATTTAGTGGTTTATTCCCAGTTTACTTAGCTCTTCTGCTATGCCTGAGTGGGATATTGTGTCAAAAGCTTTGACAAGGTCAGGTTTTGCAGTGTGTACCATTTTACCTTCATTCATTGCTTTGGTACCTTTTCAAAAATATCCACTAGGTTGAGTAAGTATGGCCTGCCCTTGACAACTCTAAACTGAGACAGGTTCAGTGTTTGAAGGCTCCCTATGTCCTTATAGATTAGCTCCATGATAAGTGTTTCTATGGCCCTGCATATGAGGCTGGTCAGACTTATAGGTACTTGCATCAGTCTGTGGAAGGTCCTCCCTTGTGCAGGGGAATGACTGTAGCCATTCTCCATTCACTTAGTACAAAACCTGCATGGAGGCTGAATTTCAACAATGCTGTTAGGGAGAAGACTAAGTCATGCTTCATGCTATTTAAGGTGCATCCAGGTATATTGTTAGGACCTACTGAAGCAGTATTAGCTTCTGATAGTTCTTTTAAGACTTAGCCTTGTGATAGCTGGAGGCAAGTCTGTTTTTTGTATATCTTGTAGGCTAGATGGGGGATGGAGTAAAGTTTGAGCTGAACGTACTGGCCAGTAGGTTCACTATATCAAAACTAATATGTCAAGTTAATGGTCCAGATGAAAACATCAGTGTAGGCAACATTGCTCATAATCAGTTCAGAGTATTGCTGCGCTGTGCTTCTGAGATTAAAAACATAACTAAAAAGGCCTTGCGATTGTCTTTGGCTTGGGTGCACTATTTTAGTCTCAAACTTGGCTTTCTAGATGAGCTGCTTATTTATTTCACTGACAAGTGCTCTATCTTTCTGGTAATTACTCTTCTTAACTTTTGGTCAAAGTTCTCTTCCTTTTATTGCGTCATCAATTTATTTTTGCTGAATCCATCAAAGGCCTTAACTCTCACCTCTCTCTTTAAAACAATTATAGGAAACTTTGTTATATAAAGTATATAAATTTACATAAAATACTTACAGGATGGGATTCATTGCTTCTATACAGACAATCCCCTTATATCCTTGTATGCTAGATCTCTGGCATTTGTGACTAATTATTACAAAGGAGACATTCGGCAGTTCACCTCTCCTCAAACTCCTTAATTCTCCCGACTTCTTGTTTCTGTAATTAATCATGTATGCACTTTCTAAGAATCTGCATTGTTCTAATCCCCTTTCTTCTATTGAGCAGCATCAATTTCTATCAGTTCCTGATCTATTAACTCAGAAGATTTGCTATATTTGTCAAACATCATTGCAATTAGAGTAGTCTTCCATTTTACAATTTCAGTTGCATTTATTTTAATTGGTAGGCATGCATTCTTTATACTATACTTTTCCTCTCCCCTTTATAACTCACCTCAATGTTTTTACCAGCTATGGAATCCCTTTAATATATTTTAAGCATATAACAATCTTATCTCACAAATGAAGTGTAACATAATACCTAAATGAAACAGGAAGTGACATACAAATTATTTTCATACAGTACCTTTCTCTTTTCACACGGAATACAACAAATTTCTTCAACAAATTAAAATTTAGTGCTGCTACATGTGGTCATCACAACCACCCCTCAATCAACCTAGCAGTCATGGGCTGAAGTCCTGTGATTCAAAAAAATGGAAATCAACAACATACCTGAAAAGCATCGGTGTAACTGTCTAAAGAATGGTGATACACTTAAGCTTTATAAATATGGAACTGAGGGATGCAATCAGTTGGCAATTGCAATTATTATGTGTGACACACTCTTCACCTTAAAAGTTATCAACACAGTACCTTATAGTTGCAGTCACTGTATGATCAGTGTATGTCCTGTTCTAATTCTCCACTCTAACTATTGCTGCCTTTTCTCTCAATGCTAGGTGTTATTTAAAAAGAAGACAGGGCTCTTTCACATGGGCTATGTCTGCCACTGGCCAAACACTGCTCATTGCGGTTTCAAGGCTCCTTTGGGACATTAACTTGACCAAGGGTCATACCTATCTGTAACACATATTCCCATTGATCCATCATGTCTCCTTCCATCACTTGTGAGTATGTACCTCTCTGCATCACTTTTAAACCCTCTGTTACACCTTCAAAAGTAAAAGTGCTCCCCATCTTAGCTGGATGCAGCATCTTAAATATGATGCTTTGCATACAGCACTGTGGCATTATGAGCATAAAAGCTTACCTTTTTCTTCCTAGTAACCAAATAATAGCCTTGATATATGTAGGTGCTCTTTTAACAGATCAAAGCAGTCTCTTCCCCTGCTTCTGGTGCATTACTTTTTCTTTCATGGAGTAGGTATCGAAATGAACAATAACTGGTCTTGATCACCTATGTCTGTTTGTTGAGGTAGCCAGGAGTATGGTGGGGCTTCTTGATCTTTATGTCTTCAGGGCTCATGTCTGTGCATCACACAAAGATGTTTTGTACATATGTGATGCAGCCTCTCCTTTCTTGGTGATCAGGAACAACGTTAATTGTGCTGCCAGGTAATCCAGGCTAGCTTCAGATGCATCAGCTCGTGCTTTTAGTTCACCACTTTTAGCAATCAGCTGCTGTATGGACTTAGTAAGTTCCATCAAAACAGCCACCATTTCTGTGATTCTCTCTACAGTTTTCTGTATAAAATGCTGAACAATATTTTTCTTACAATGTATTTCTTTGAAAATGTCTCTAACAATACTTCATTCTCATCATCTTCCTAACTCTGTGAGCTTACTGAAGGAGCTTCTTCAACTATGCTTTCTTTATGCTGATTTATTTTATTTATTTATCTTATATTTGTTTACCAGGAGAGTCTAACTGGGCAAGAAGTCCATTTTCAGCGGAGGCCTGGGGAGAAAAGTTCCACAATGGTTAGTACAGTAAATGCAATAAATATGGGTAATCTAAACACAGAACAAAGTAAAATGCATAACAAACTAAAATCAGCATAGGAAAAACATACAATAAAGTACAAGAGCATAGGATAAACATACAATAATGTTGTTAGGCATTACATTCAGTTATATGATTACATTAATATAATGGTTAGTACAAAATAAACACATTACGCACATGTTATTTAAGTACAGAACAAAAGAGAGGAGGTGATGTAGGCTTACTCAGTAACATCAATGTAGGATAAACATACATTATGATGCTACATTTGTAGTTTGCTTACAGAAGACTGATACAATACAAACAGTCAATGCTAATACAGTGGGATAAGAGTGCACTCCCTGGTAGGAATATATAGTCCCGCAGTAGGAGAGTTTTGGTATATAATGAAGGGTGGTAGTGAAGGCTTGACAGTGACTGGGTATAGCTGAGCACTATAATGAAAATAGTGGGTCTATATGGTGCTATCGAAGGGACTAAATAGCAAATGCTTTTTAGTCGATCCAATACTGTTGAAATGGCAAAATAGCAAAGTCACGGAACATCGAATTTGTACCCAGGGAAAAAATTTGGTGGGCTGCCTTTGGGACTTTGCCATTTCCTCTACTATGGTGTGATCTCGGAGTTGGTATATTTAAGTAGGGGGGGGTGTGGGGGCACAGCCCCCCACATGAGGGGGTGGGGGGCAAAGCCCCCCACTTAAATTTGTGTTTAAGTTTATTTTTTTTTAAGAAGCAGCAAATTTTTTTCCCTGGGAAAAAATTTGTTGTTCCATTTGTTCGATATTTTCTTGTTTCAATATTATCGGTACAATGAAATAGCGTTCACTATTTACATTGTACGATAATATGATATAGACGTAAAATAGTACTATTATGTAGAAAGAGTTTAATAGAGTACTGTTACGTAGAGAGTGTCATATGGATCCATTAAGTGGGAGCCACCCAGGGTCTGAACAGTTACATATCCAAGTCTTACTTAAATGGGACCAGAAGAGTTTTTTTGAAGTTTTTATTGTTTTCTGTGATCCTAATTTCTAGGGGATGGCGTTCCATGTTTTTGCGATACAGGAAGTGTAGAGGATGTCCCCAGAGCTATTTTTGCTTTTGGTTACATCAGCTAACATTTTGCAGGTGGATCTTAACAGGTGTTTGTTAGAATAGATATTCAGTAGGCCTTGTAATGCAGGAGTTTTTTTGGCTCATATAAAATTTGGTGGGCTGTTCTAAGTTGGTTATAGGTGAGCAGGTTTGGTAATTCTACCCAGGAAAGTTGACTGAGTGCTAGGCAGTGAAGTGTACTGTAGGGTGAGCCACTAGCAAACTTTGTTATTTTATTGTAGCAGGTGTTTAGTTTAGTTAAGTCTGCTTTACTTAGTTTTACAAGTAAAGGGGAGGCATAGAGAAGTGTGGAGACTAGGTGGGTTCTAGCAATGGTAGCTTTACTGTTGTTGGTGAGGTACTTTTTGCTTCTATACAGGGTTCTGAGTTTTTTATAGAATTTTTTATTGTGTGCGTGATATGCATATTGAATTTCATGTTGTGATCTCTGATAACTCCTAGTAGTTTAGCGTGTGAGACAGGTGTGAAAGGGGTGTTGTTATTGAGTGTATTGTGAATGGAGGAGTGCGGTCTGTGGCTTTTGTAGGATGGAAAGTCATTAGCTGGGTTTTTTTTTTTTTGGGTGAAGTATTAGTTGTGAGTTCGCTAACCAGCTTTTGACAGTGGCAAAGGATTCTTGTGTCAATTTCTGGAGTTCAGGGAGTGATGGGGCGGAACAGATTAGGGTGCAGTCATCAGCATACTGGACCAGGGTGGCATGCAGGGTAGCTTTGTGAAGTGCATTGGTAAATATGGTGAAGAGGAGAGTGCCAAGGATGGATCCTTGGGGGATATCTAAGGTCTTTGCCATTTCCTCTACTATGGTGCGATCTTGGAGTTGGTATATTTAAGTGGGGGGTGTGGGGGCACAGCCCCCCAAATGGGGGGGGGGGTGTAGGAGGGGAGATAAGGCATTTTGCCATTTTACTGTGTTTTGATGGTTAGAAAGATAGTCCTGAAACCAGATTAGAGTGGAGTGGCTTAGATTAACTTCAGAGAGTGCAGTAAGCACTTTGGTTTGGGAGAATGTATGATATAGGAAGACAGTGGAGACAAGGTTGCTATTGTTCTGGTGCTGATTTACAGTATTGGTAAAGCTAATAAGGGCTGTGCTAGTACTGTGATTAGGACGGAATACATGTTGGGTGGTGGTCAGCAGTTTATTAATAAGGAGGTAGTTAATGACTTGGTAATGTATACATTTTTCGAGGATTTTAGACAGGGAGATAAAATGGCAATTGGTCAGTAGTTAGTTTCATTGAGTTACCCCCCTTTGTGAAGTGGTATTATATTGGAAATTTTCCTTAGTGATGGGACGTGTTGTTCTGAAAAAGAGCGATTAGTTAACAGGGAGACAGGATAAGAGATATCTTTGGCTGCGATCTCCAGGTATTCTTTAGGTAATTTATCAGCAGCCAAGGTTGTGGTTTAAGTTTATTCAGATATTTATATATTGTGCGAGTAGAGACAGGTTGTAATGAGAAGTGGTTTTGGTTTATGGATGGGGATGACAGGTTCGGATGTGCAGTGGGAGTATTATTGTTAGTGAGAGCTAGAATGGATTTGGTGATTTGGTGGGTGAATTGGGTGTCTATATTATTGTTGGTGGTATCAATTTTGGGGATGGTGTACTGTTTTTTCCTGGTTGCAGGATGTTATTGATGGCAGCCCAAAATTTTGATGGGTTTGCTTTATGTTTTGATTGGATGTCAGTTTAGTCATTTTTTTTTTGTCTGTCCAGATTTGTTTTTTGGCTTTGTTCCTCAATTCCTGGAATGCCTATTAGTTTGTGATTTGTTGTGATGCCATGAGTCCCATGCTTTGTCTCTTTGTTTTAGAAGTAGTCGGGTATCTTTGGTATGCCAAACTGAATAGTTAGATTTAGTTCTAACAGTACTGATGGGGGCAAGGTGACTTAGAATGCTAAGGAAAGTATTGTTGAAGTATTCTATAGCCCTATCCAGGGGGAGAGTTGAGAGTGATCTCCAGTTGCATTGATTTAGTGTGGATATAAAGTCCTTAGATTTGACATTTTTTGTATACTGAATTTGTTTGAAGATGGTGGACTTTATTGGGTTTACTTGGTGCCTTATTACAAAGGTGGGGAAGTGATCACTGAAGGTGTCTGGGAGGGAACCGGAGAGGTAGGATTGAGTTGGCTGGTTAGTGAGGAGCTGATCTAGGATGGACTCATTAGTTGTTTTATCTATTCAGGTTGTGGTTTTGATTAATTGAGTGAAATCATGTAGACTGATGTGGTTTGTGGGGTTGGGTGGGGAGAGTCACAGGAGGTCCAGCTGGTATTTAAGTCACCAATTATGATTGTTTGTTGGAGGAATTTTGGGATGCCCAGTCTAGGATGGATTCAACTGTATTAATGTTGCTACCAGGGGGTTTATAGCTATCAACTGTATGTAGGTGCTTTTTTGAATTGATTTTTAACTTGGTGAATATTGTTTCTGCATTATGGAATTTTGGTGGGTGGTTGTCTATTATATCGATGGCAAGGTTGTTTTTGAAGAGTAGTGCAATACCTCCACCTCTTGTGTCTTGTCTTGTCAAAAAATGTTATACCCAATGGAAACAAATTCATTATCACTGATTTGTGGTTTTAGCCAAGTGTCTTTGAGAAGAACTATGTCAGGGGAGTATAGGGCTAGTGTGGTGTGTAGTTCAGATATTTTATTCAGTATGCTTTTAATGTTTATGTTAAGTATTAGGAGGTCAGTGGGTTTTCTGGGGAAATTGAGAATGCAATTTACTTGGTTGCTGGGGGTGTTCCTGTTGTTTGTAGGGCCAGGATTAGAGTGTATGTTGCCACTGAATATGATGTGGGATGCTATTTGAATGATAGTTTTTAGGCATTTTGATATAAAATTGTTGTATTTTTTGGAAATGGGGGTATTTATTTAGAACGGAGTTACTATGAATGAGGAAGTATTGAAATCTGACAGGTTGTAAATTGATGGTGATATTAGTAGTAAAGCTGGTTTCTCTTGTGTATAGATTGGGCAAGTATGGGATTTTGTTACAGACTTTGGGCTAATTATGTGATGGAAGGAGGTTAAGTGTGCTATAATAATGAGGGTTGCAACTATTATACAGGATAGGGACAGCATTTTTTCCTCTGAAAAGGAGAGGTAAATAGTGAGATTCCTTATAGTTGTGTTACAGGGGTGTTTAGAGGGATGAACAGAGTTTGCTACTATTTCGATTGCTGTTGGTATCTATGTTGTATGGAGAATGGGTGGGGAATTTTGACTGAGAATACTTGAGAATATAGATAATCCCCAGATTTACTATTCTTCTGTGCAGGACTAGCTTAGTCCTGCACGGAAGCGGCCATTTAGGACCAGGATGGCAGTGCGCCATGCATATTAATGAAGGCACACTGCCTGAGCTCCTAATCTTACATGGAGCGTGTAAGAGTGCAGATGGCATGTCTGAGAACAGAGCTCTCAGAATATACATGCCCCTGCAATGAAGAACAGCAGAAAGTCCTAAAAGAATGAGCGAGACCACTCATAGGTGTATGTATACCCCCAGCAACATCCCCCATGTGTACAAAAGCAATAGTTAACACAAAAAATATAAAGATACTTTATTTTTTATGAAACAGATTAAATATAACCGTAGGTGCACAGGTTTGCCTATCGCTTAGCTACGGTTAATGCAGCTTAAATGGCAGAAGAAGATAAAAAGCAAGATATATGCAAATGAAGCAGTATAGCAGTAGTGTAGTGGGCAGAGCATTTGCCTTACGAGTAGTCATTCCCGGTTCGAGTCCCACTGCAGCACATTCCATTTTCCATGTCAAATCACTTTATGACCAATATTTTTAGTTGTATAACCGGCTAAATAACATATATTTGTGAACTGGAGTACTGCATTAAATGCAGATGTGAGGTGTCAGTGTCATAATGTTGCAAAGCCCACAGATAATCACAAGTGCCCCATACAGTATATGTACACAGAAATCAGGGATACAAATGGAAGGTAAAATGTGTAATGAATGATAACTCCATACAGCTTCCAAATCCCCGACCTCCAAAGAATCATTAGACATTACTGTCTAAATTAGTGCGGTGGTAAGCGGGAATTAGTACTAGTAAGCAAGTGTAAGCACTATTAAGCAGTAGTAAGTGGGAGTAAGCATATGTAAGCACTAGTATGTGGGTTTAAGCCCATTTACATGGGGGTAAGCAATGCACACACAGGTTAAGCAATATTGAAGCTAACTCTCCTTAAGCATATTTAAACGGAGGTTAGCATTACTTACCCTCAGTCAAACCTGCGCAAAGCTTACAAGTGCTTAAAAGTGCCTTAAACACTCTGTATGCAACAGCCGCTGTTCTAGCCAGAAACAAAATAAACAGCCTTTTCAGGTCTTGAACCCAGGACCCTGTATACTATAGTCACAGTAGTTAACCACTAAGCCATCACAGCAGTACATAAGATTGAGGTATCACCAAACAAATCCTCACCATAGTAAAATCAAACTGAACATGTGAAAGGAATCTATATACAGTCTTATGTTCTATAACCTACTACATAACATAAATATGTGAACTCGAGAACTGCAGTAAGCCCAGATGCGAGGTGTAATTGTAATAAAGTGTTGAAGTCCCCTAATAAACACAAGGACCCTATACAGTGTACGTACACATGAATCATGGATGCTAGACACATATATAACATGTAATGAATAATAAATCAATGCCAAAAAGCAAATATAATGAAAATTAAATATTAAGCAATGCTAAACATTACACAGGCCAGCTTAGAAGGTGTAAGCAATGTGTAGGCCAGCTAACTCAGTTTTCCCATTGGTATACCCCTTTAAACAATGCCAACCTTAGGTAAGCAGGTTTGCTCATTGCTCAGCCTTTTCAAAACCATCCAATCATGGCAAAGTGTGGGAAATCAGCCCTATTTAAACCCAACAGGTGAGAATACATCTCATAACTGGTTGTAGCTTCCCGTTGCAGGCACCATGTCTGTAATGGGAGAGGGTGTGCGCTTTTGGGTGCAGCGCTGGGGTATCCAGGAGTCCAGAGTCATGGCAGGGCTCCTTGTCAAAGACCATGAGCAGAGACTGCTGCAGGGCCAGTAACAGGGTTCCCAATATAAAGCGGAAGCCTGGAATCGTCTCACCCGTGACCTCACCAGTGCCACTGGCATACCCCGAACTGGTGAGCAGGTCAGGCATCACTATGCAGACCTGAAGCAGTGAAAGGGGAATCTCTTAGATCAGTGGATCCAAGAGGCTAGAAGGACAGGCGAGGTCCCAGATGTGTGTAAGTATCACTCCACTACCTGTTTAATAATTGCCAGCTCATGTATATTATGGATAGGTATGGCTAAATATTCCTCTTATGTCCTTCACAGTGTCTAGTGAGTGAGCTATGAACCAGGAGGCCCATGGATGTCACTTAGAGAGGTTATGACACGAGGCAGGGTAGTAATACTCTTGCATGTACTGTCACAGGAAATATATCTAAAAGTATTAGTAAATTCATTGCCTGTATAAAACCTGTATTGTTTAAGGCAAGTACTGCATACACCAGAAAATATAGCAGGAAGAGTCTCATATAGGTTGTATGTAAATAAAAGCATAATAGCCTGACAATAAAGGTCTAACTGCTGGACTGCATGTGTTTATGCTGGTATCATATGGTAATGTAGATTTGCAATCACGTAATAGTACTGTTGTATTAAGTACTGTTGCCCACACTGTGCAACATAAATAAAATGTGTAGGAATGTCTGTATATGACAGGTGTAATCTCCAGAGGTCATTTAATAAAGCTGTGAGATACATAGACAGAAAACAGTGAAAAGACAGACAACAAAATCCAAATAGCACATGCAACTGAAATGTGAACTGTTGTATTTTTAGCACACACAGCCATGGTTCGAATCCTGGGAGTGATAGTAGTCTAAATACAGAATCATACTCCACAACTGTACAGATATGTCCAGAATGTCCAGTAAACTGGCCCATATCTGCTGCCTGTCACTCTGTCCTCAAGGGAAATCAGTGAGATCATCCCAGATGTACAGGCTGCAAACAAGAAATACAACTGATTGTCACACATCTATAAGAACAAACCTGTCACTCTAGCAACTCCCCAAACTGTTACGAGAGTAATGAGCCAAGTATGTCCCATCTACACCCCCTATGTTGTCAAGATGTATCCAGAGTGTGTACAGTAACAGAGTGAGATGTAACTGCACAATATTAATGTGGAGTGTGGCAACATTCAGATAGTGCTAACAAACATTGCTCCCACAGGTCCGTCAGATATGAACACTGTGCCTAGAAATAAAAGACTGATACCCTGTACTGGTACTGTTTACTCTGGTATTGTATATCATTGTGAGTGTTGCAGTTGCTCTGAATAATAAGATATCACTCATCACTGTCACCCACACTGTGCTACATAATATAACTGTATAGGAAATCCTGTATAAGAGTGTTGTAAGTCACTAAAGGTTGAAGAGGCCAATAGTCTACATATGTCCCGGTTCACCTGCATGTGGTCAAAACATGGCCATAGTCTGTGCAAAAAGAGATGGACAGGTATGTGCATAACATCAACCTGGAATCTGGGAGTATGTGTAGAAACAGTTAGTGTAAACAAACAATTCAACCACAGGTATACCAGGTAAGAGGTGTATACAGCAATTAAAACCAGTTTATGTATATAGTCATCAACAGCCATATCACTGTCCAAACTAAGGCAATAGGGTAGTGTAGTTTACTTGTAAGGTACATATAACAGCACGGACTAAGAAAGTAATATGAACTTCAGGAATATACTAGTTGTTAATTGACATCTCACCCCCACCACCATATCTGCAACAATAAACTAAATACCCAACTCAATTGGTATGTGATGACTTCACTGTAATGTTGGAACATATGTTCTATTGCTTGATAATTATTTAAATCTGTTTCTATGCATGTGCTATGTTGAAATACTCCAACATTGGTGGCATGGTGCCATCAATATACCTGCATGCTGTTGTAACTACCACTGTGGTCCCATATATGCATGTGTTCTGCTTATTAGCAACTGCTCCATATCTGATTTCTGGGTTAATGGGAATATCTATGCTTGCTGTTATACCTAATCCTGGAATGTGTTGATTATTACTTACCCACATATGTTGATAAAACATAAACGCCATAGCACGTATGGGAATGCAGGTCCCAGCGGACCTACCTTTCCCACCTCAGCTGGCCGAGGCACCGGGCACCAGCACATCTGGGGCCCAACCTGGGACCTCTTCATTGGTCCTGCACCACCATTGGGTGGAACTGCCTCAGGGGATGGGGCTCACCCACCCTGGAAGCAAACGTGGACAGGAACCTGTCACCCATCGCCAGGTCCAGGTCATGGTGCATAGCAAGCTCAATCAGCAGTTTGGAGCTTTTCTATGCCAGCTCAAGGGCCGTGTGTCATGACTAGAGGGTTGGCCAGGTTCTCTGACTCAGCCCTCAGCACAGCCACCTTTGGGGCTGTGAAGGTGCAGTGGTGATTGCCCATGGGTGGGGACCTCAATCCCATTGTTTCCACTAGGGTGCTCATGGGCTTCCGATTTCCCAACACCCCTCCCATCAAGGTGTTTACCCCCCACATGTGTCATATATGACCCCTGTATGTGTCTTGTTTGTCTTGTCTGTTAAACTACCCAACCTACCTCCCCAAATATACCTACTATCCCTCCCCAACATTCCACTCTCACCTGAAAAAAAAAGGGCAATCTGTTCCCCCCCAAAAAAATCTTGCCCCATACATAGCTGTCCATTTTGCACACATGTCCACTGGACACATGTAATCTGGTCTAATTGGCATCACAACATATTATTGTTGTCCTCACCCCTCTCTCTGGGGTTTGAGTGTCCAAATCTACCTCCAAATTCAGTGTATATGCACAGCTGTTGCTGTAGAAGACATGGGCAGCTATGGACCTTCCCTACACCCTTCCTGCACATTCCTAGCTATTTTCCCTACTGTCTTTCCATCTTTGTGCCCATTTTAAGAAATTAGCATGGGGCTAAGTGGGAGTAAGCACTTTTAAGCAGCAGTAAGCAGATTTAAGCTTGTTTTAGTGGGGGTAAGCAATGTCTACACAGGTTAAGAGATTGAGAAGCTAAATCAGTATAAGAAACTGTAACCGGAAGTTAGCGGTGCTTACTTCCATGCAAACCCACGCAAACCCGCTTACAAGTGCATAAAAGTGCTTTAATCACTCTGTATCCAATGACCCTTATTGTGCCCAGCAACAAAATAAGGCTTGAACCAGGACCCTGCACACCATAGCCAAAGTGATTTACCACAAAGCCATGTCAGATATACATAACCCTGATGTTTTCACAAACATATCATCCAGCCCAATCATTTAACAGTACAGGAAATGTATGTAAACATGTAGATGTATGTGTGCATGTATATATATTTATATCTTATAGGTTTATAGGTTCATAGGTATGTACTAGTCTATCTGCCGAAGGCATTTATAAGCCTAGCCATAATGTGTTGACTTTCGACGCCCCTTAGATTAGTTCCCTGTGCCTCTGTCCAGAAGAGCCACTGAAGTGATCCCCGGGGAAAACTTTCTGCTTCCCATCCATTCGTCAAGGTTTCTTTTGAAGAGTGGTAGCGAGGAGCTCTGCCTAATGTAGATTGGAATCTTGTTCCAAAGCATGGGAAGTCTCTGGGACAGGAATCTATCCCTCCAGCACGTCCTATTTACTGTTGTAGTTAGGTTTTGATCCCTAGAGTGTGTAGCTCGAGAGGATAAAGTTTTCTTTAGGTGGAGCATGTCCATCAGTTCTGGGTTGGACTTGGCCTTGTATGTCAGGCAGAGATCACCTCTGAGTAGGCGGTATGCAATCGAGTACAGCTGGAGTTTCTTCAGTTGAGCTGCATAGGGCATCTGGTTGATGCCAGTGATCCTCTTGGTGAGGTACTTCTGTTGTCTTTCCAGCTGTTGCTGGTGTCTTGTAAGGTACATCCCAAATGGGGTGTTGTACTCTATGATGGGTCTGATGAGTGATGAGTAGAGGGGCACAATGACCTCTTTTGATCTGGATGTGAATCCTTTTGTGATTAGGTGGGCCATGTAGAAGGATTTTCTAACCACTTTGGCAATGTGATTATCAAAGGTGAGATTAATATCTACTTGGATCCCCAGATCTCTTATTATATCTTCCGTATTTAGGGGACTACCACCTATGTGGTAGTTTGCGGGAACTTTGTTTATTCAAAAATGGATGACTATGCACTTTTTGGCATTTAGCTTGAGGCCATGATTTTGACATCAGGTATCCATCTCAGTGAGACCCTTTTGGAGGATGTCTGTGTCAGCTGGAGAGTCAATTATATCCCCTAGTTTGCAGTCGTCTGCGAACTTGGTCAGCCATAGTCTTCCTGTGTTTGCCTGTACCTCTGAGAAGTATATGCCAAACAGGAGAGGTCCTAGGACTGAGCCCTGTGGAACGCCACTTATAACCGGTTTACAGTTGGACCTAGCTCCTGCAACTCTCACCATGTGGGTTCTGTCCATGAGCCAGTTGGCAACCCATCTTGTGAAGTAGGGGTTTATGTTCAGGCTGGTGAGCTTGTCTATAATATCAGAATGTGGAATGGTGTCGAAGGCCTTAGTGAGGTCTAGGTATGCTGTCTGTACCACCTTTCCCTCATCTATAGCCTTGGTAAATGCCTCAAAGAAGTCCACCAGGTTTAGGAGGCATGATCTGCCCTTAACAAAACCGAACTGGGTAGGGTCCAGTGTTTGGAGGTTCCCAATTTCTCTGTTAATGAGTTCCATGATGATGCACTCCATAGCCTTGCAGACCAAGCTAGTCAGGCTTATAGGGCGATAGTTCCTGGGGTCTGGTGTGGCTCCACCTTTGTGGTGTGGAATAACCACTGCTATGAGCCACTCTATGGGTACATAGCCTGTGGAGAGGCTGAGTCTGAACAGTATGTTTAGGTGAGGGGTTAGTTCCTCTTTGAGCTCATGTAGGACACAGCCTGGGACACCATCCAGTCCCACTGATACTGTGTTTTTAGCTTTGGAGAGGGCTGTTTTAACCTGAGTGTCTGCAATTAAAGGGACTCTACATTAATCTGGTATGGTTATGGGCCCTTTTGAGGGAGGTGAAGTTTGCGCTGAACCTGTCTGCCAGGATGTTGGTAATATTGGTCGGTTCAGTGTATTGTGTGCCATTCTGCACTAACACCGAGCAGATCTGAGCATTGCCACTTAGATTCTTGACATAGCTAAAGAATGCTTGTGGTTATCTTTGGAGTCCTTGGCAATTTTTCTTTCGAAGCTAGCCTTAGATGATTTTATGAGGGATCATAGTTTCTTGCTGATACTGATCAGGGATGTCTCTCTTCTTGGGATTTTACTCTTTTCTGTACTAGTTTCCTCCTTCTGTTGTATAGCTTGTTTATGGCAGGAGTCCACCAGTCCGGTTTCCTTTTCTTGGAAGAGTGAGTCTTGGTTTTGATTGGGATATCATCATCCATGCATTCTGGTAGGTGACATAGAATGCATTAGTAAAGGATTTTGCAGCTTGGACAGTGTTATCCTTCAGCATGGGGGCTTTGAAAATTTCCACCTTGGTCTTAAGTAACGTGAAGTTTGCTTTTAAAAAATTTTTCACAGTGGTTTCCTTGTCCGGGGGTGGGGGCAGAATGTGGATATCCAAAGTGATTTGTTTATGGTCAGATCTAACCTGTGAGGGGTTGACCTCTGGTGTGGCCGTTCACCCATGTTGGTAATGACATGGTCCAGTATGTTATCACCTCTGGTGGGAGTGTTGACCAGTTGAACCAGGGCATTTGAGTTTATAAATTCTAGGAAATGTTGGGCAAGGGAGTTAGTACTTGAGTAGTTCTCCCAGTTAATGTTTGGGTAATTGAAATCACCCAATATTAGGGTGTTTTGTAGACCTTTATGTTTCCCGGTGTTTCCAGAAACATGGAATGGGGGTCCTGGGACATGGTAGGTGATCTGTAGCAAGCTACAATTTGAATTGCAGTTTTGCCCGTTGTTAGTTGCACGTGGATGATCTCTGAAGAATCGTGCTGTGCCACTAACCTGGAGGTGTGGGTATCCTTGATGAATATGGATACGCCCCCTGCCTTTTGTATTTCGGTTTGGGTTCTGTGGCCGAAATGTATGGTATGAGTTGTAGCCTGGTAGTGCTGGGGTGCTCTCTGGAGCCTTAAACCAGGTTTCTATTACTGCACATATATCGATTTTCTCCATACTAAGGAGTCCCTCGAGTGCGTGCATTTTGAAGTTTAGACTTCTGGCATTGAGTAGCATTACCCTCAGTTTTTTGTTACTTGTGCTATTTACGGTGGTGGGTTTGTCTTTTGAGCCTTACCTAAAAAAGGCACTATGGGGGTGGCAAGAGCTTTGGCCAGTATTCGAAAGCCTAAGGGTGACAGGTGCAAGCTGTCTCTAGCACAGCAGTGTGGCTTGTCGAGCATGTCATCCAAGGCAGACAGACACTGGATCCCCTTTGAATGACACCAGAAACTTAGCCAATTGTTGAAATCGAGAATTTTTTTTTTATACTGTGGTATCATATTTAGTGCGGACAGGAGGCTACTCAGGGTCAGAGTCATACCGGCCTGGGCTACGTGATCAGAGAGCTCCTCCATGTCTCTTTTCATGTAGTCCAGGGAGGTATGGCTCAGGTCATTCACATCAACATGGACAATGACAGAGTCATATTTGTACTTGTTCTGGATTGACCTGAGTGATTGTGTTATGTGGCGGATCCTGGCACCCAACAGGCAGCTAACAGTAACCTTCTCCTTTTTCAGCCTAGTGAGTGGGACGTCAGTGTGCCTGACTATAGAATCACCTATTACTAGTATGGTGGGTATGTCATTTTTGCCTTAAGGGCTGTGATTGCATGGCACACTAGTTTTGTGAAGTATGTTTTTCATGGTTTGTGTTGGGGGGTGGAGGTTGCTTGGATGTCTGCTTTGGAGGTCTCTGTTGGTTTTGCAGATTTTTATTTAGGGCATCCGAGTATGTTTTCATATATTTATGTGTGTTTTTTGCCAGTGCTGGTTTAATGGGTCTATGTGAGACTGGTGGTGTGATGCAAGTATTTCCCTTCTCCTCTTGACTGTCTGATCCAGTCTTGGGTTGAGAGAGCTTAGCCTCCAGTTTGGCTGTATAATTGCATCTCTCACATATATTAGTGTTTGGTGGTAGGAGGAGAGGGTTGTCTGTGTACATGAGGCAGTTGTAACATTGCCTAAAAATGCTCAGATTCACCAGATATACTGGAGAGTACATCTGAAGCTGCCCTTTGGATATGCCTGGATAGGTACAGTGAACTGTTTTACTGGATGGCTGATAAGGTTGAATAGACAGCCTTGTCCTTCTGTACAGTACAGGAGAGTCTAGTGCTAGGGTTTATAAGTGCTTGCTATAAGTTGTGAGCAAGTGCCGGGCTGAGAAATGAGCAGCTTGAGTGCTTAAGTTGCAGGTTTGTCTAGTTCCAAGGGAAAAATTGAAGAGGAAACTTTGTAGAGCCAGGAATAGTTTCACCCTAGCTAACCGGCACCGCCCAGCACACAAAACTGAGCAATTGCGGTATTTATAGCAGGGAAATGAAAGATATAGAAATTAGCCCAAAATGGCCAATAAACTACTAATTTCTAGGCTGAAACCACTCCTCCAGAGACAGATAGGCTGCTCAAAGCTCCCCTCTCTCACAGGTGAACAGAGAAACTTCCTTCTATCCAAGTAAGGTATGGGTAAGCACCGAGATTTGTAACACAGCCCTGAATTCAGCACTAACCTCAAAACTGGACTATACTAGCTTAGAAAGGGGAGAAACAAGTACATATGTATATATATATATATATATATATATATATATATATATATATATATATATATATATATTTATTTATTTATATATATATATTTTCCAGAAAATAAAGCAGATACAATCAAAAAAACTTTAAATGCACTGAAGAGGATACTTATTGTTATATATCGCAGATCAGAGTTGTAGTCAATGCCTCTAGTAATAAAGTAGGAAGAAGCACAAATACAGTAAAAGCAGATGAATAAAGTGCATTTATATATATATATATATATATATATATATATATATATATATATATATATATATATATAAAACAATAGAAAACAAACACACCGATTTAAACAAGTTACCCAATTAACCAGAAAAAATTATACAAGTTACC